>NC_133130.1:131202629-131302735 GCF_048418815.1 Hemitrygon akajei | reverse complement strand
TGGGAAAGTGTGGGGAGAGTGAGTTGGGGAAAGTGAGGGGAGTGGTTGGGAAAGTGTGGGGAGAGGTTGGGAAAGTGTGGGGAGGGTTGGGAAAGTGTGGGGAGTGGTTGGGAAAGTGTGGGGAGAGTTTGGGAAAGTGTGGGGAGTGGTTGAGGAAAGTGTGGGGAGAGGTTGGGAAAGTGTGGGGAGTGGTTGGGAAAGTGTGGGGAGTGGTTGGGAAGTGTGGGGAGGGGTTGGGAAAGTGTGGGAGAGTTTGGGAAAGTGTGGGGAGAGTTTGGGAAAGTGTGGGGAGTGGTTGGGAAAGTGTGGGGAGTGGTTGGGAAGTGTGGGGAGGTTTGGGAAGTGTGGGAGGGGTTGGGAAAGTGTGGGGAGTGGTTGGGAAAGTGTGGGGAGAGTTGGGAAAGTGTGGGAGTGGTTGGAAAGTGTGGGGAGGGGTTGGGAAAGTGTGGGGAGTGGTTGGGAAAGTGTGGGGAGAGTTTGGGAAAGTGTGGGGAGGGGTTGGGAAAGTGTGGGGAGAGTTTGGGAAAGTGTGGGGAGAGTTTGGGAAAGTGTGGGGAGTGGTTGAGAAAGTGTGGGGAGAGTTTGGGAAAGTGTGGGGAGTGGTTGAGAAAGTGTGGGGAGGGGTTGGGAAAGTGTGGGGAGTGGTTGGGAAAGTGTGGGAGTGGTTGGGAAAGTGTGGGGAGGGGTTGGGAAAGTGTGGGGAGGGGTTGGGAAAGTGTGGGAGAGTTGGGAAAGTGTGGGGAGGGTTGGGAAAGTGTGGTGAGAGGTTGGGAAAGTGTGGGGAGTGGTTGGGAAAGTGTGGGGAGTGGTTGGGAAAGTGTGGGGAGTGTTGGGAAAGTGTGGGGAGTGGTGGGAAAGTGTGGGAGTGTTGGGAAAGTGTGTGGAGTGGTTGGGAAAGTGTGGGGAGGGGTTAGGGAAAGTGTGGGGAGGTTGGGAAAGTGTGGGGAGTGGTGGGAAAGTGTGGGGAGTGGTTGAGAAAGTGTGGGGAGGTGGTTGAGAAAGTGTGGGGAGGGGTTGGGAAAGTGTGGGAGAGTTTGTGAAAGTGTGGGGAGGGGTTGGGAAAGTGTGGGGAGGGGTTGGGAAAGTGTGGGGAGTGGTTGGGAAAGTGTGGGGAGTGGTTGGGAAAGTGTGGGGAGGGGTTGGGAAGTGTGGGGGAGTGGTTGGGAAAGTGTGGGGAGGGGTTGGGAAAGTGTGGGGAGTGGTTGGAAGTGTGGGGAGGGTTGGGAAAGTGTGGGGAGTGGTTGGGAAAGTGTGGGGAGGGGTTGGGAAAGTGTGGGAGGGTTGGGAAAGTGTGGGAGTTGGGAAAGTGTGGGGAGTTGGGAAAGTGTGGGGGAGGAGTTGGGAGGGGTGGGAAGTGGGGGGGGTTGAGAAAGTGTGGGGAGGTTGGAAAGTGTGGGGAGGGGTTGGGAAAGTGTGGGGAGGTGAGTGGGGTTGAGAAAGTGTGGGGAGGGGTTGAGAAAGTGTGGGGAGGGGTTGGGAAAGTGTGGGGAGTGGTTGGGAAAGTGGGGAGTGGTTGGGAAAGTGTGGGGAGAGTTGGGAAAGTGTGGGGAGTGGTTGGGAAAGTGTGGGGAGTGGTTGGGAAAGTGTGGGGAGGGTTGGGAAAGTGTGGGGAGTGGTTGGGAAAGTGTGGGGAGGGGTTGGGAAAGTGTGGGGAGTGGTTGGGAAAGTGTGGGGAGAGTTTGGGAAAGTGTGGGGAGTGGTTGGGAAGTGTGGGGAGAGTTTGGGAAAGTGTGGGGAGTGGTTGGGAAAGTGTGGGGAGGGGTTGAGAAAGTGTGGGGGAGGGGTTGGGAAAGTGTGGGGAGTGGTTGGGAAAGTGTGGGGAGGGGTTGGGAAAGTGTGGGGAGTGGTTGGGGAAAGTGTGGGGAGTGTTGGGAAAGTGTGGGGAGGGGTTGGGGAAAGTGTGGGGAGGGGTTGGGAAAGTGTGGGGAGTGGTTGGGAAAGTGTGGGGAGGGTTTGGGAAAGTGTGGGGAGTGGTTGAGAAAGTGTGGGGAGGGGTTGAGAAAGTGTGGGGAGGGGTTGGGAAGTGTGGGGAGTGGTTGAGAAAGTGTGGGAGGGGTTGAGAAGTGTGGGGAGGGGTTGGGAAAGTGTGGGGAGAGTTGGGAAAGTGTGGGGAGTGGTTGGGAAAGTGTGGGGGAGGGGTTGGAAAAGTGTGGGGAGAGTTTGGGAAAGTGTGGGGAGGGGTTGGGAAAGTGTGGGGAGCGTTTGGGAAAGTGTGGGGAGCGTTTGGGAAAGTGTGGGGAGGGGTTGGGAAAGTGTGGGGAGTGGTTGGGAAAGTGTGGGGAGGGGTTGGGAAAGTGTGGGGAGTGGTTGAGAAAGTGTGGGGAGGGGTTGAGAAAGTGTGGGGAGGGGTTGGGAAAGTGTGGGGAGTGGTTGAGAAAGTGTGGGGAGGGGTTGAGAAAGTGTGGGGAGGGGTTGGGAAAGTGTGGGGAGTGGTTGGGAAAGTGTGGGGAGGGGTTGGGAAAGTGTGGGGAGTGGTTGGGAAAGTGTGGGGAGAGTTTGGGAAAGTGTGGGGGAGTGGTTGGGAAAGTGTGGGGAGGGGTTGGGAAAGTGTGGGGAGTGGTTGGGAAGTGTGGGGAGGGGGTTGGGAAAGTGTGGGGAGTGGTTGGGAAAGTGTGGGGAGGGGTTGGGAAAGTGTGGGGAGAGTTTGGGGAAAGTGTGGGGAGTGGTTGGGAAAGTGTGGGGAGGGGTTGGAAAGTGTGGGGAGAGTTTGGGAAAGTGTGGGGAGGGGTTGGGAAAGTGTGGGGAGCGTTTGGGAAAGTGTGGGGAGTGGGTTGGGAAAGTGTGGGGAGAGTTTGGGGAAAGTGTGGGGAGTGGTTGGGAAAGTGTGGGGAGGGGTTGAGAAAGTGTGGGGAGAGTTTGGGAAAGTGTGGGGAGTGGTTGGGAAAGTGTGGGGAGGGGTTGGGAAAGTCTGGGGAGTGGTTGAGAAAGTGTGGGGAGGGTTTGGGAAGTGTGGGGAGAGTTTGGGAAAGTGTGGGGAGTGGTTGGGAAAGTGTGGGGAGAGTTTGGGGAAGTGTGGGGAGTGGTTGAGAAAGTGTGGGGAGAGTTTGCTAAAGTGTGGGGAAGGGTTGGGAAGTGTGGGGAGGGGTTGGGAAAGTGTGGAGAGTGGTTGGAAAGTGTGGGGAGGGGTTGGGAAAGTGTGGGGAGAGTTTGGGAAAGTGTGTGGAGGGGTTGGGAAGTGTGGGGAGGGTTGGGAAAGTGTGGGGAGTGTTTGCTAAAGTGTGGGGAGGGGTTGGGAAAGTGTGGGGAGTGTTTGGGAAAGTGTGGGGAGGGGTTGGGAAAGTGTGGGGAGTGGTTGAGAAAGTGTGGGGAGGAGTTTGTGAAAGTGTGGGGAGTGGTTGAGAAAGTGTGGGGAGAGTTTGGGGAAAGTGTGGGGAGAGTTTGGGAAAGTGTGGGGAGGGGTTGGGAAAGTGGGGAGAGTTTGGGAAAGTGTGGGGAGGGGTGGGAAAGTGTGGGGAGGGGTTGGGAAAGTGTGGGGAGTGTTTGAGAAAGTGTGGGGAGGGGTTGGGAAAGTGTGGGGAGTGGTTGGGAAATGTGGGGAGGGGTTGGGAAAGTGTGGGGAGAGTTTGGGAAAGTGTGGGGAGTGGTTGGGAAAGTGTGGGGAGGGGTTGGAAAAGTGTGGGGAGAGTTTGGGAAAGTGTGGGGAGGGGTTGGGAAAGTGTGGGGAGGGGTTGGGAAAGTGTGGGGAGTGGTTGAGAAAGTGTGGGGAGGGTTTGGGAAAGTGTGGGGAGAGTTTGGGAAAGTGTGGGGAGGGGTTGGGAAAGTGTGGGGAGAGTTTGGGAAAGTGTGGGGAGTGGTTGAGAAAGTGTGGGGAGAGTTTGCTAAATGTGGGGAGGGGTTGGGAAAGTGTGGGGAGAGTTTGGGAAAGTGTGGGGAGTGGTTGGGAAAGTGTGGGGAGGGGTTGGAAATGTGTGGGGAGAGTTTGGGAAAGTGTGGGGAGGGGTTGGGAAAGTGTGGGGAGGGGTTGGGAAAGTGTGGGGAGTGGTTGAGAAGTGTGGGGAGGGTTTGGGAAAGTGTGGGGAGAGTTTGGGAAAGTGTGGGAAGGGGTTGGGAAAGTGTGGGGAGAGTTTGGGAAATGTGGGGAGGGGTTGGGAAAGTGTGGGGAGGGTTTGGGAAAGTGTGGGGAGAGTTTGGGAAAGTGTGGGGAGGGGTTTGGGAAAGTGTGGGGAGGGTTTGGGAAAGTGTGGGGAGAGTTTGGGAAAGTGTGGGGAGAGTTTGGGAAAGTGTGGGGAGTGGTTGAGAAAGTGTGGGGAGAGTTTGCTAAGTGTGGGGAGGGGTTGGGAAAGTGTGGGGTGTGGTTGGGAAGTGTGGGGAGTGTTTGGGAAAGTGTGGGGAGGGGTTGGGAAAGTGTGTGGAGGGGTTGGGTAAGTGTGGGGAGGGGTTGGGAAAGTGTGGGGAGAGTTTGGGAAAGTGTGGGGAGTGGTTGAGAAAGTGTGGGGAGAGTTTGGGAAAGTGTGGGGAGTGGTTGAGAAAGTGTGGGGAGAGTTTGGGAAAGTGTGGGGAGAGTTTGGGAAAGTGTGGGGAGGGGTTGGGAAAGTGTGAGGAGGGGTTGGGAAAGTGTGGGGAGTGGTTGAGAAAGTGTGGGGGAGTGGTTGGGAAAGTGTGGGGAGTGGTTGGGAAAGTGTGGGGAATGGTTGGGAAAGTGTGGGGAGAGTTTGGGAAAGTGTGGGGAGGGGTTGGGAAAGTGTGGGGAGGGGTTGGGAAAGTGTGGGAAGTGGTTGGGAGAGTTTGGGAAAGTGTGGGGAGAGTTGGGAAAGTGTGGGGAGTGGTCGGGGAAAGTGTGGGGAGTGTTTGCTAAAGTGTGGGGAGGGGTTGGGAAGTGTGGGGAGGGGTTGGGAAAGTGTGGGGAGTGTTTGGGAAAGTGTGGGGAGGGGTTGGGAAAGTGTGGGGAGTGTTTGGGAAAGTGTGGGGAGGGGGTTTGGGAAAGTGTGGGGAGTGGTTGAGAAAGTGTGGGGAGAGTTTGTGAAAGTGTGGGGAGTGGTTGAGAAAGTGTGGGGAGGAGTTTGGGAAAGTGTGGGGGAGAGTTTGGGAAAGTGTGGGGAGGGGTTGGGAAAGTGTGAGGAGGGGTTGGGAAAGTGTGGGGAGTGGTGAGAAAGTGTGGGGAGTGGTTGGGAAAGTGTGGGGGAGTGGTTGGGAAAGTGTGGGGATGGTTGGGAAAGTGTGGGGGAGAGTTTGGGAAAGTGTGGGGAGGGGTTGGGAAAGTGTGGGGAGGGGTTGGAAAGTGTGGGGAAGTGGTTGGGAGAGTTTGGGGAAAGTGTGGGGAGAGTTTGGGAAAGTGTGGGGAGTGGTCGGGAAAGTGTGGGGAGTGTTTGCTAAAGTGTGGGGAGGGGTTGGGAAAGTGTGGGGAGGGGTTGGGAAAGTGTGGGGAGTGTTTGGGAAAGTGTGGGGGAGGGGTTGGGAAAGTGTGGGGAGGGGTTGGAAATGTGTGGGGAGAGTTTGGGAAAGTGTGGGGAGGGGTTGGGAAAGTGTGGGGAGGGGTTGGGAAAGTGTGGGGAGTGGTTGGAAAGTGTGGGGAGGGTTTGGGAAAGTGTGGGGAGAGTTTGGGAAAGTGTGGGAAGGGGTTGGGAAAGTGTGGGAGAGTTTGGGAAAATGTGGGGAGGGGTTGGGAAAGTGTGGGGAGGGTTTGGGAAAGTGTGGGGAGAGTTTGGGAAAGTGTGGGGAGGGTTTGGGAAAGTGTGGGGAGGGTTTGGGAAAGTGTGGGGAGAGTTTGGGAAAGTGTGGGGAGTGGTTGAGAAAGTGTGGGGAGAGTTTGCTAAAGTGTGGGGAGGGGTTGGGAAAGTGTGGGGAGGGGTTGGGAAAGTGTGGGGAGGGGTTGGGAAAGTGTGTGGAGGGGTTGGGTAAGTGTGGGGAGGGGTTGGGAAAGTGTGGGGAGAGTTTGGGAAAGTGTGGGGAGTGGTTGAGAAGTGTGGGGAGAGTTTGGGAAAGTGTGGGGAGTGGTTGAGAAAGTGTGGGGAGAGTTTGGGAAAGTGTGGGGAGAGTTTGGGAAAGTGTGGGGGAGGGGTTGGGGAAAGTGTGAGGAGGGGTTGGGAAAGTGTGGGGAGTGGTTGAGAAAGTGTGGGGAGTGGTTGGGAAAGTGTGGGGAGTGGTTGGGAAAGTGTGGGGGAATGGTTGGGAAAGTGTGGGGGGAGAGTTTGGGAAAGTGTGGGGAGGGGTTGGGAAAGTGTGGGGAGGGGTTGGGAAAGTGTGGGAAGTGGTTGGGAGAGTTTGGGAAAGTGTGGGGAGAGTTTGGGAAAGTGTGGGGAGTGGTCGGGAAAGTGTGGGGAGTGTTTGCTAAAGTGTGGGGAGGGGGTTGGGAAAGTGTGGGGGAGGGGTTGGGAAAGTGTGGGGGAGTGTTTGGGAAAGTGTGGGGAGGGGTTGGGAAAGTGTGGGGAGTGTTTGGGAAAGTGTGGGGAGGGGTTGGGAAAGTGTGGGGAGTGGTTGAGAAAGTGTGGGGAGAGTTTGTGAAAGTGTGGGGAGTTGTTGAGAAAGTGTGGGGAGAGTTTGGGAAAGTGTGGGGAGAGTTTGGGAAAGTGTGGGGAGGGGTTGGGAAAGTGTGAGGAGGGGTTGGGAAAGTGTGGGGAGTGGTTGAGAAAGTGTGGGGAGTGGTTGGGAAAGTGTGGGGAGTGGTTGGGAAAGTGTGGGGAATGGTTGGGAAAGTGTGGGGAGAGTTTGGGAAAGTGTGGGGAGGGGTTGGGAAAGTGTGGGGAGGGGTTGGGAAAGTGTGGGAAGTGGTTGGGAGAGTTTGGGAAAGTGTGGGGAGAGTTTGGGAAAGTGTGGGGAGTGGTCGGGAAAGTGTGGGGAGTGTTTGCTAAAGTGTGGGGAGGGGGTTGGGAAAGTGTGGGGAGGGGTTGGGAAAGTGTGGGGAGTGTTTGGGAAAGTGTGGGGAGGGGTTGGGAAAGTGTGGGGAGTGTTTGGGAAAGTGTGGGGAGGGGTTGGGAAAGTGTGGGGAGTGGTTGAGAAAGTGTGGGGAGAGTTTGTGAAAGTGTGGGGAGTGGTTGAGAAAGTGTGGGGAGAGTTTGGGAAAGTGTGGGGAGAGTTTGGGAAAGTGTGGGGAGGGGTTGGGAAAGTGTGGGGAGTGTTTGGGAAAGTGTGGGGAGGGGTTGGGAAAGTGTGGGGAGTGGTTGAGAAAGTGTGGGGAGAGTTTGTGAAAGTGTGGGGAGTGGTTGAGAAAGTGTGGGCAGAGTTTGGGAAAGTGTGGGGAGAGTTTGGGAAAGTGAGGGGAGGGGTTGGGAAAGTGGGGAGAGTTTGGGAAAGTGTGGGGAGGGGTTGGGAAAGTGTGGGGAGGGGTTGGGAAAGTGTGGGGAGGGGTTGGGAAAGTGTGGGGAGTGGTTGAGAAAGTGTGGGGAGAGTTTGTGAAAGTGTGGGGAGTGGTTGAGAAGTGTGGGGAGAGTTTGGGAAAGTGTGGGGAGAGTTTGGGAAAGTGTGGGGAGGGGTTGGGAAAGTGTGGGGAGGGGTTGGGAAAGTGTGGGGAGTGGTTGAGAAAGTGTGGGGAGGTGTTGGGAAAGTGTGGGGAGTGGTTGGGAAATGTGGGGAGGGGTTGGGAAAGTGTGGGGAGGGGTTGGAAAAGTGTGGGGAGAGTTTGGGAAAGTGTGGGGAGGGGTTGGGAAAGTGTGGGGAGTGGTTGGGAAAGTGTGGGGAGGGTTGGGAAATTGTGGGGAGTGGTTGAGAAAGTGTGGGGAGGGTTGGGAAAGTGTGGGGAGAGTTTGGGAAAGTGTGGGGAGTGGTTGAGAAAGTGTGGGGAGGGGTTGGGAAAGTGTGGGGAGAGTTTGGGAAAGTGTGGGGAGTAGTTGAGAAAGTGTGGGGAGAGTTTGGGAAAGTGTGGGGAGAGTTTGGGAAAGTGTGGGGAGGGGTTGGGAAAGTGTGGGGAGAGTTTGGGAAAGTGTGGGGAGTGGTTGGGAGAGTTTGGGAAAGTGTGGGGAGAGTTTGGGAAAGTGTGGGGAGAGTTTGGGAAAGTGTGGGGAGTGGTTGCGAAAGTGTGGGGAGTGGTTGAGAAAGTGTGGGGAGGGGTTGGGAAAGTGTGGGGAGGTGGTTGGGAAAGTGTGGGGAATGGTTGGGAAAGTGTGGGGAGAGTTTGGGGAAAGTGTGGGGAGGGGTTGGGAAAGTGTGGGGAGGGGTTGGGAAAGTGTGGGAAGTGGTTGGGAAAGTGTGGGAGAGTTTGGGAAAGTGTGGGGGAGGGGTTGGGAAAGTGTGAGGAGGGGTTGGGAAAGTGTGGGGAGAGTTTGGGAAAGTGTGGGGGAGTGGTTGGGAAAGTGTGAGGAGGGGTTGGGAAAGTGTGGGGAGAGTTTGGGAAAGTGTGGGGAGGGGTTGGGAAAGTGTGGGAGGGAGAGTTTGGGAAAGTGTGGGGAGTGGTTGAGAAAGTGTGGGGAGGGTTGGGAAAGTGTGGGGAGGGGTTGGGAAAGTGTGGGGAAGTGGGTGAGAAAGTGTGGGGAGGGGTTGGGAAAGTGTGGGGAGTGGTTGGGAAAGTGTGGGGAGTGGTTGAGAAAGTGTGGGGAGGGGTTGGGAAAGTGTGGGGAGAGTTTGGGAAAGTGTGGGGAGTGGTTGAGAAAGGGTGGGGAGAGTTTGGGAAAGTGTGGGGAGGGGTTGGGAAAGTGTGGGGAGGGGTTGAGAAAGTGTGGGGAGTGGTTGGGAAAGTGTGGGGAGGGTTTGGGAAAGTGTGGGGAGTGGTTGGGAAAGTGTGGGAAGTGGTGGGAAAGTGTGGGGAAGGTTTGGGAAGTGTGGGGAGTGGTTGGGAAAGTGTGGGGAGTGGTTGGAAAGTGTGGGGAGGGGTTGGGAAGTGTGGGGAGGGGTTGGGAAAGTGTGGGGAGTGGTTGAGAAAGTGTGAGGAGAGTTTGGGAAGTGTGGGGAGTGGTTGAGAAAGTGTGGGGAGGGTTTGGGAAAGTGTGGGGAGTGGTTGGGAAAGTGTGGGGAGGGGTTGGGAAAGTGTGGGGAGAGTTTGGGAAAGTGTGGGGAGTGGTTGGGGAAAGGTGTGGGGAGGGGGTTGGGAAAGTGTGGGGAGAGTTTGGGAAAGTGTGGGGGAGTGGTTGGGAAAGTGTGGGGAGTGGTTGGGGAAAGTGTGGGGAGAGTTTGGGAAAGTGTGGGGAGTGGTTGGGAAAGTGTGGGGAGAGTTTGGGAAGAGTGTGGGGAGTGGTTGAGAAAGTGTGGGGAGGGGTTGGGAAAGTGTGGGGAGTGGTTGAGAAAGTGTGGGGAGAGTTTGGGAAAGTGTGGGGAGTGGTTGAGAAAGTGTGGGGAGGGGTTGGGAAAGTGTGGGGAGGGGTTGGGAAAGTGTGGGGAGAGTTTGGGAAAGTGTGGGGAGTGGTTGGGAAAGTGTGGGGAGAGTTTGGGAAAGTGTGGGGAGTGGTTGGGAAAGTGTGGGGAGGGGTTGGGAAAGTGTGGGGAGAGTTTGGGAAAGTGTGGTGAGTGGTTGAGAAAGTGTGGGGAGAGTTTGGGAAAGTGTGGGGAGAGTTTGGGAAAGTGCGGGGAGTGGTTGGGAAAGTGTGGGGAGAGTTTGGGAAAGTGTGGGGAGAGTTTGGGAAAGTGTGGGGAGTGGTTGGGAAAGTGTGGGGGAGGGGTTGGGAAAGTGTGGGGAGAGTTTGGGAAAGTGTGGGGAGGGGTTAGGAAAGTGTGGGGGAGAGTTTGGGAAAGTGTGGGGAGTGGTTGGGAAAGTGTGGGGAGTGGTTGAGAAAGTGTGGGGAGGGGGTTGAGAAAGTGTGGGGAGGGGTTGGGAAAGTGTGGGGAGTGGTTGGGAAAGTGTGGGGGAGGGGTTGGGAAAGTGGGGAGTGGTTGGGAAAGTGTGGGGGAGAGTTTGGGGAAAGTGTGGGGGAGGGGTTGGGAAAGTGTGGGGAGAGTTTGGGAAAGTGTGGGGAGTGGTTGGGAAAGTGTGGGGAGTGGTTGAGAAAGTGTGGGGAGGGGTTGAGAAAGTGTGGGGAGGGGTTGGGAAGTGTGGGGTGTGGTTGGGAAAGTGTGGGGAGGGGTTGGGAAAGTGTGGGGAGTGGTTGGGAAAGTGTGGGGAGAGTTTGGGAAAGTGTGGGGAGGGGTTGGGAAAGTGTGGGGAGTGGTTGGGAAAATGTGGGGAGGGGTTGGAAAGTGTGGGGAGAGTTTGGGAAAGTGTGGGGAGGGGTTGGGAAAGTGTGGGGAGAGTTTGGGAAAGTGTGGGGAGTGGTTGGGAAAGTGTGGGGAGAGTTTGGGAAAGTGTGGGGAGTGGTTGGGAAAGTGTGGGGAGGGGTTGAGAAAGTGTGGGGAGAGTTTGGGCAAGTGTGGGGAGGGTTTGGGAAAGTGTGGGGAGGGGTTGGGAAAGTGTGGGGAGTGTTTGCTAAAGTGTGGGGAGGGGTTGGAAAAGTGTGGGGAGAGTTTGGGAAAGTGTGGGGAGGGGTTGGGAAAGTGTGGGGAGTGGTTGGGAAAGTGTGGGGAGGGGTTGGGAAAGTGTGGGGAGTGGTTGAGAAAGTGTGGGGAGGGTTTGGGAAAGTGTGGGGAGAGTTTGGGAAAGTGTGGGGAGTGGTTGAGAAAGTGTGGGGAGGGGTTGGGAAAGTGTGGGGAGAGTTTGGGAAAGTGTGGGGAGTAGTTGAGAAAGTGTGGGGAGAGTTTGGGAAAGTGTGGGGAGAGTTTGGGAAAGTGTGGGGAGGGGTTGGGAAAGTGTGGGGAGAGTTTGGGAAAGTGTGGGGAGTGGTTGGGAGAGTTTGGGAAAGTGTGGGGGAGAGTTTGGGAACGTGTGGGGAGAGTTTGGGAAAGTGTGGGGAGTGGTTGGGAAAGTGTGGGGAGTGGTTGAGAAAGTGTGGGGAGGGGTTGGGAAAGTGTGGGGAGTGGTGGGAAAGTGTGGGGAATGGTTGGGAAAGTGTGGGGAGAGTTTGGGAAAGTGTGGGGAGGGGTTGGGAAAGTGTGGGGAGGGGTTGGGAAAGTGTGGGAAGTGGTTGGGAAAGTGTGGGGAGAGTTTGGGAAAGTGTGGGGAGGGGTTGGGAAAGTGTGAGGAGGGGTTGGGAAAGTGTGGGGAGAGTTTGGGAAAGTGTGGGGAGTGGTTGGGAAAGTGTGAGGAGGGGTTGGGAAAGTGTGGGGAGGTTTGGGAAAGTGTGAGGAGGGGTTGGGAAGTGTGGGGGAGAGTTTGGGAAAGTGTGGGGAGTGGTTGAGAAAGTGTGGGGAGGGGTTGGGAAAGTGTGGGGAGGGGTTGGGAAAGTGTGGGGAGTGGTTGAGAAAGTGTGGGGAGGGGTTGGGAAAGTGTGGGGAGTGGTTGGGAAAGTGTGGGGAGTGGTTGAGAAAGTGTGGGGAGGGGTTGGGAAAGTGTGGGGGGAGAGTTTGGGAAAGTGTGGGGAGTGGTTGAGAAAGTGTGGGGAGAGTTTGGGAAGTGTGGGGAGGGGTTGGGAAAGTGTGGGGAGGGGTTGAGAAAGTGTGGGGAGTGGTTGGGAAAGTGTGGGGAGGGTTTGGGAAAGTGTGGGGAGTGGTTGGGAAAGTGTGGGAAGTGGTTGGGAAAGTGTGGGGAAGGTTTGGGAAAGTGTGGGGAGTGGTTGGGAAAGTGTGGGGAGGGGTTGGGAAAGTGTGGGGAGGGGTTGTGAAAGTGTGGGGAGTGGTTGAGAAAGTGTGAGGAGAGTTTGGGAAAGTGTGGGGAGTGGTTGAGAAAGTGTGGGGAGGGTTTGGGAAAGTGTGGGGAGTGGTTGGGAAAGTGTGGGGAGGGGTTGGGAAAGTGTGGGGAGAGTTTGGGAAAGTGTGGGGAGTGGTTGGGAAAGTGTGGGGAGGGGTTTGGGAAAGTGTGGGGAGAGTTTGGGAAAGTGTGGGGAGTGGTTGGGAAAGTGTGGGGAGTGGTTGGGAAAGTGTGGGGAGAGTTTGGGAAAGTGTGGGGAGTGGTTGGGAAAGTGTGGGGGAGAGTTTGGGAAAGTGTGGGGAGTGGTTGAGAAAGTGTGGGGAGGGGTTGTGAAAGTGTGGGGAGTGGTTGAGAAAGTGTGGGGAGAGTTTGGGAAAGTGTGGGGAGTGGTTGAGAAAGTGTGGGGAGGGGTTGGGAAGTGTGGGGAGGGGTTGGGAAAGTGTGGGGAGAGTTTGGGAAAGTGTGGGGAGTGGTTGGGAAAGTGTGGGGAGGAGTTTGGGAAAGTGTGGGGAGTGGTTGGGAAAGTGTGGGGAGGGGTTGGGAAAGTGTGGGGAGAGTTTGGGAAAGTGTGGGGAGTGGTTGGGAAAGTGTGGGGAGTGGTTGAGAAAGTGTGGGGAGAGTTTGGGAAAGTGTGGGGAGAGTTTGGGAAAGTGTGGGGAGTGGTTGGGAAAGTGTGGGGAGAGTTTGGGAAAGTGTGGGGAGAGTTTGGGAAAGTGTGGGGAGTGGTTGGGAAAGTGTGGGGAGGGGTTGGGAAAGTGTGGGGGAGAGTTTGGGAAAGTGTGGGGAGTGGTTGGGAAAGTGTGGGGAGTGGTTGGGAAATTGTGGGGAGAGTTTGGAAAGTGTGGGGAGTGGTTGGGAAAGTGTGGGGAGTGGTTGGGAAAGTGTGGGGAGAGTTTGGGAAAGTGTGGGGAGGGGTTAGGAAAGTGTGGGAGAGTTTGGGAAAGTGTGGGGAGTGGTTGGGAAAGTGTGGGGAGTGGTTGAGAAAGTGTGGGGAGGGGTTGGGAAAGTGTGGGGAGTGGTTGGGAAAGTGTGGGGAGGGGTTGGGAAAGTGGGGAGTGGTTGGGAAAGTGTGGGGAGAGTTTGGGAAAGTGTGGGGAGGGGTTGGGAAAGTGTGGGGAGAGTTTGGGAAAGTGTGGGGAGTGGTTGGGAAAGTGTGGGGAGTGGTTGAGAAGTGGGGAGGGGTTGAGAAAGTGTGGGGAGGGGTTGGGAAAGTGTGGGGTGTGGTTGGGAAAGTGTGGGGAGGGGTTGGGAAAGTGTGGGGAGTGGTTGGGAAAGTGTGGGGAGAGTTTGGGAAAGTGTGGGGAGGGTTGGGAAAGTGTGGGGAGTGGTTGGGAAAGTGTGTGGAGGGGTTGGAAAAGTGTGGGGAGAGTTTGGGAAAGTGGTGGGGAGGGGTTGGGAAAGTGTGGGGAGAGTTTGTGAAAGTGTGGGGAGTGGTTGGGAAAGTGTGGGGAGAGTTTGGGAAAGTGTGGGGAGTGGTTGGGAAAGTGTGGGGAGGGGTTGAGAAAGTGTGGGGAGAGTTTGGGAAAGTGTGGGGAGTGGTTGGGAAAGTGTGGGGAGTGGTTGAGAAAGTGTTGTGGAGGGGTTGGGAAAGTGTGGGGAGTGGTTGGGAAAGTTTGGGGAGGGGTTGGGAAAGTGTGGGGAGTGGTTGAGAAAGTGTGGGGGAGGGGTTGCGAAAGTGTGGGGAGAGTTTGGGAAAGTGTGTGGAGGGGTTGGGAAAGTGTGGGGAGTGGTTGGGAAAGTGTGTGGAGGGGTTGGGAAAGTGTGGGGAGGGGTTGGGAAAGTGTGGGGAGTGGTTGGGAAAGTGTGGGGAGAGTTTGGGAAAGTGTGTGGAGGGGTTGGGAAAGTGTGGGGAGTGGTTGGGAAAGTGTGTGGAGGGGTTGGGAAAGTGTGGGGAGGGGTTGGGAAAGTGTGTGGAGGGGTTGGGAAAGTGTGGGGAGGGGTTGGGAAAGTGTGGGGAGTGGTTGGGAAAGTGTGGGGAGAGTTTGGGAAAGTGTGGGGAGTGGTTGGGAAAGTGTGGGGAGAGTTTGGGAAAGTGTGGGGAGTGGTTGGGAAAGTGTGGGGAGTGGTTGGGAAAGTGTGGGGAGGGGTTGGGAAAGTGTGGGGAGGGGCTGGGAAAGTGTGGGGAGGGGTTGGGAAAGTGTGGGGAGGGGTTGGGAAAGTGTGGGGAGAGTTTGTGAAAGTGTGGGGAGTGGTTGGGAAAGTGTGGGGAGAGTTTGGGAAAGTGTGGGGAGTGGTTGGGAAAGTGTGGGGAGGGGTTGAGAAAGTGTGGGGAGAGTTTGGGAAAGTGTGGGGAGTGGTTGGGAAAGTGTGGGGAGTGGTTGAGAAAGTGTGTGGAGGGGTTGGGAAAGTGTGGGGAGTGGTTGGGAAAGTGTGGGGAGGGGTTGGGAAAGTGTGGGGAGTGGTTGAGAAAGTGTGGGGAGGGGTTGCGAAAGTGTGGGGAGAGTTTGGGAAAGTGTGTGGAGGGGTTGGGAAAGTGTGGGGAGTGGTTGGGAAAGTGTGTGGAGGGGTTGGGAAAGTGTGGGGAGGGGTTGGGAAAGTGTGGGGGAGTGGTTGGGAAAGTGTGGGGAGAGTTTGGGAAAGTGTGTGGAGGGGTTGGGAAAGTGTGGGGAGTGGTTGGGAAAGTGTGTGGAGGGGTTGGGAAAGTGTGGGGAGGGGTTGGGAAAGTGTGTGGAGGGGTTGGGAAAGTGTGGGGAGGGGTTGGGAAAGTGTGGGGAGTGGTTGGGAAAGTGTGGGGAGAGTTTGGGAAAGTGTGGGGAGTGGTTGGGAAAGTGTGGGGAGAGTTTGGGAAAGTGTGGGGAGTGGTTGGGAAAGTGTGGGGAGTGGTTGGGAAAGTGTGGGGAGGGGTTGGGAAAGTGTGGGGAGGGGCTGGGAAAGTGTGGGGAGGGGTTGGGAAAGTGTGGGGAGAGTTTGGGAAAGTGTGGGGAGTGGTTGGGAAAGTGTGGGGAGAGTTTGGGAAAGTGTGGGGAGTGGTTGGGAAAGTGTGGAGAGTGGTTGAGAAAGTGTGGGGAGGGGGTTGGGAAAGTGTGGGGAGAGTTTGGGAAAGTGTGTGGAGGGGTTGGGAAAGTGTGGGGAGGGTTTGGGAAAGTGTGGGGAGAGTTTGGGAAAGTGTGGGGAGGGGTTGGGAAAGTGTGGGGAGGGGTTGGGAAAGTGTGGGGAGGGGTTGGGAAAGTGTGGGGAGTGTTTGGGAAAGTGTGGGGAGGGGTTGGGAAAGTGTGGGGAGTGGTTGGGAAAGTGTGGGGAGAGTTTGGGAAAGTGTGGGGAGTGGTTGGGAAAGTGTGGGGAGTGGTTGAGAAAGTGTGGGGAGGGGTTGGGAAAGTGTGGGGAGTGGTTGAGAAAGTGTGGGGAGGGGTTAGGAAAGTGTGGGGAGGGGTTGTTGTGGTCTTCTGCTGGTGCAAGTGGGGGGAGGGTCTGTAGTTGCTTGTGTGACGGGAGGGTTCTGATGTTTCTGTCATTCATTTCTTGTTTGGTGGATGTCTGTGAAGAGTAACAATTTCATGTTGTGTACTGTATACACTCTCTGATATTAAATTGAACCATTTGAACCATTTTGCAATGTTATCTTATCTTTTAATTGGATTTAATCTTCAACTCTGGTTAATTTTAACCCAACTTGCCCTCATCGACAATTGCTTCAGCTCAGAAGTCAGCCTATCGAACTATCTCCTCACAGGACAGACTGAATTAATAATGTCAGCAGTTGAGTGATCCCGGTTCAATTCCCAGTGCAGCCTGTAAGGAGGGTGTACTTTCAACCTGCCCTCATTGACAAATGCCTATCGAACCATCTCCGAACTTCCCTCAGATAACGGAAGATGCATGATGATTAATCCACTAGTTGAAAATCAGCAACCAGCAGAATTTTAAAAAACTGTGGTATGGATTGTTGAAAATATCAATTTACACTTCCAAATCTATATATATTTGAATGATTTCTACGTTAAGTTGAAAACAGGTTATAAAGCAATCAAATTCTTAAAATTGAAGTTCTTAAAACCAGTCCTCATTGGAGGGTCAGCAACTTTAAATTCCTGGCTGTTAGTATTTCCGAGGAGCTGCCCTGGGCCCAGCAGTAAATGCAATAACAAAGAAAGCACAGCAGGTCCTCTACCTTCTCAGGGGTCTGCAAAGATTCAGCATGACATCTAAAACTTTGACCTAACTTCTGTAGATGAGCAGTGGAGAGGATATTGACCAGTTGTATTACGGCCAGGTTTGGAGAATTCGACGGAAGGTGGTGGATAGGGCCCAGTCCATCACGGGTAAAGCCCTCCCAACTATTGAGCACATCTACACGAAACACTGTCATAGGAAAGCAGCATCCATCGTCAGGGATCCCCACCACCCAGGTCATACTCTCTTCTCACTGCTGCCATCGGGTAGAAGGTACAAGAGCCTCAGGACTCACACCATCAGGTTCAGGAACAGTCACTACCCCTCAACCATCAGGCTCTTGAACAAAAGGGAATAACTACACTCACTTGCCCGTCCATTGAGATGTTCCCACAACCCATAATCTCACTTTAACGGCTCTATCTCTTCATCTCATGTTCTCGTTATTTATTGCTATTTATTTATATTTGCATTTGCACAGTTTGTTGTTTTCTGCACTCTGGTTGATCTTTCACTGATCCTGTTTATAGTTACTATTCTATAGATTTGCTGAGAATGCCCACAGGAAAATGAATCTCAGGATTGTGACATAACTGTACTTTGATAATAAAATTTACTTTGAATTTTGAAAATCTTTACATTCATATTTTATCATTAAAATTACATGTTTGTTAAGATTGTCAGGGCCAGGGGTGGTGGTGGGGATAAGCTCCCGCTATCTATTGGGCTGGCCACTGGCATCAGCACTGGACATCGAGGCAGATGGTCCTGAGTTCAAATCCAGCCGGGTCCCAGTCTGGGCACCAGCAGTATCTGTGTGCAAGGAAGGCCTGGTAATCTTACCATGAAAGCCCTATGGACATCTACACTATCCACAGGGTCACCGTGAGTTGACAGCAACTCCACGGCACTCAACAACAACAATGGCGTGCATCTCAAATAGCCACTGGCAACCAAGTCCGGTTCCTGGCCTTCACGTGTGCCTGAGCTGTTAGGCCTGGCAGAACCATTCTCCCGACTGGAGCAGAGGGAACGGCGGGTTAAATGGTGCCTTAAAACCAGTCGCTTGACAGCTATGGTAGGCAGGAAAACCCTCCGGAAAAATCCAGAGCTGGAGTCCCTAAGGCAGTCCTGCACTGAGTTCATCACTCACTCAACCTATCCTCACAGGACAGACTGAATTAATAATGTCAGCAGTTGAGTGATCCTGGTTCAATTCCCAGTGCAGCCTGTAAGGAGGGTGTACAGTCTGCCTGCGACTGCGTGTGTCTCCTCCCACACTCCAAAGGCATATTGTTGTATATTTAATATTGCAACTATATTTGAGTAATCTTGTGGATATATATTGGTTGATGAAGTATTCTCATTGGTTTAAACAATTCTTTAGAGGTTATATGCATGAATACATGATTGTATACGTCATCACGCTCACACGTGATACGTGCGTGCCTTGTTTATATTAAACCCGAAGTTAGATCCGCACTCCTGGACTCCCTTCTCTACCTTTGGACTGGTTTAACCTTTTGAAGTTACAAGACATTACACATACGGTTTAAGGTTAGTGAGTTGTGGGCATGCCAGATGCGTAGTGATTCAGCCACAATCCTCGCTGAATTCATTTGACGCCAACAACACTTGTATGTTTCAAAGTACATGTAACAGATAGACTTCATCGTTAATCTTTAAAGCAACTATTGTTCCTGGAGTCGGTATGAGTGCAGTATCAGTACGTGTTTCTGGTGGGTGTACTGGTGTTCCGGCTCTCTGTTCGTCATGGATCGCGCAGCAACTTTCCGAGACATTGAATGGGGTGCAAACTCTATCCTGGAGAACAGGGATTACCAGAATCAGGTTTAATATAAGACCATAAGACACAGGAGCAGAATTAGGCCATTTGGCCCATTGAATCTGTTCCACCATTTCATTATGGCTGATCCATTTTCCCTCTCAGCCCCAATCTCCTGCCTTCTAACCATGTCCCGTCGTGCCCCGTCCAATCAAGAATATATCAGCCTCTGCCTCAAAGACACCCAATGACTTGGCCTCCACAGAAGTCTATGGCAACAAATTTCACAGATTCACCGCTCTCTGGCTTAAGATCATCCTCCTCATCTCCGTTCTAAAATGACATCCCTCTATTCTGAGGCTGTGTCCTCTGGTCTTGGACTCGCTCGCCATATCCACTCCTCTCCACATACAGTCCGTCGAGACCTTTCAACCTTCAATAGGTTTCAATGAGGTCTGAATTTTAGTGATTAGAGACCCAGATCCAACAAACACCGCTGATATGAGAAACCTTTGGATCCCGGAATCATTTTGGTGAACCTCCTTCGAACCCTCTCTGGTGCCAGCACATCCTTCCTCAGGTGAGGGGCATGAAACTACTCACAATACTCCGAGTGAGGCCTCACCAGCGCTTTATAAAGCCTCAGCATTACATCCATGTTTTTATTACGGGCATATGTCCTGAAATGTGTTGTTTTGCAGCAGCAATATAATGCAATACATATTAATAAAAACCTATAAATTACTGTCAGAAGTGTAGATTAGAAATTAAATTAAGTAAGTAGTGTGATACAGAGAGGAAAAACTGAGACATGGGTTCAATGTCCATTCAGAAATCTGATGGCAGAGGGGATGAAGCTGTCCTTGAATCATTGAGTGTGTGTCTTCAGGCTCCTGTACCTCCTCCCTGATGGCAGAGGGGAAGAAGCTGTTCCTGAATCGCTGAGTGTGTGTCTTCAGGCTCCTGTACCTCCTCCCTGATGGCAGAGGGGAAGAAGCTGTTCCTGAATCGCTGAGTGTGTGTCTTCAGGCTCCTGTACCTCCTCCCTGATGGCAGAGGGGAAGAAGCTGTCCTTGAATCATTGAGTGTGTGTCTTCAGGCTCCTGTACCTCCTCCCTGATGGCAGAGGGGAAGAAGCTGTCCTTGAATCGTTGAGTGTGTGTCTTCAGGCTCCTGTACCTCCTCCCTGATGGTAACAGTGAGAAGAGGGCATGTCCTGGGTGATGGGGGTGCTTAATGGTGGATGCCACCTTTCTGAGGCATCACATTTTGAAGGTGCCCTCATGCTGGGCAGGCTGGTGCCTATGAGGGAGCCGGCCGAGGTTACAATTTTCTGCAGCTTTTTCAGATTCTGTGCAGCCTGTGATGCAGACATTTGAAATGCTCTGCAGAGAGAAGGCACACAAGGACATCACACCCCCGGGGACTTAAACTGTGCCCATCAGTTCCTGTAGGAAGCTCTTTCTCAAGTTCAAAGTACATTTATTATCAAAGTAGACAACACTGAGATTTGTCCTTCCACATGAGACAAAGAAACACCATGGGACCTGTTCGAGAAAGCATCAAATACTCAACGTGAGAAAACAGAACAAATTGCAGAAACAGCGAAGAGCGAGCAAACAACACATAGAATATCGAACATCAGACTAGGAGTCCAGTCGTATTCAGTTCAGTTCTGCCCCACTGCAGGCCACAGGGACACTCTCCACCGAAGCTCCCCAGTCGGCAATGGCCGCCTTGATCAAACTGCTAAAAGCCAGCAACCAGAAACACATGCAACATGAACCTCAAAGTCACCCAAAATGAGTCGTTCTGGTCACAAGTGATACGCCTATTTCAGGGAGCAAAGTCTGCCACAGTGTCAGATCACGTTAACATCCCCCAACTGTACTGCACACCTTCCTGATCACAAAACACAGAACAATACAACACAGGAGAAAACTCTCTGGCAGAGTTAGTTAAACTAGAAAATACAAACACAAGAGATTCTGCAGATGCCGGAAATCCAGAGCAAAACACACAAAATGCTGGAGGAACTCAGTGACTATGTTCAAAGTTCAAAATTCAAAGTAAATTTAATAACGAAGTGCACATATGTCATCATATACAACCCTGAAATTGATTGCCTCGAAGGCATACTCAATAAATCCGTAGAAAAATAATCACAGCAGAATGAATGAAAGACTGCCCAATTAGAGTGTTCAACCAGTGTGCAAAATACAACAAACTGCAAATACAAAAATAAAGAAATAATAAGTAAATAAATACACAAACAAACAAACAAACAAGCAATAATATCGACGACATGAAATGAGGAGTTCTTGAAAGTGAGTCCATAGGTTGTGGGAACATTGGTGGGATGGGGCAAGTGAAGTTGAGTGAAGTTATCCCCTTTGGTTCAAGAGCCTGATGGTTGAGGCGTAATAACTGTTCCTGAACCTGGTGGTATGGGTCCTGAGGCTCCTGTACCTCCTGCCTGATGGTGAGGGGTAATAACTGTTCCTGAACTTGGTGGTATGGGTCCTGAGGCTCCCGTACCTCCTTCCCGATGGCAGCAGTGAGAAGAGAGCAGGGCCTGGGTAATCGGGGTCCTTGATGCTGCTTTCCTGTGACAGCGCTCCATGCAGATGTGCCCAATGGTGGGGAGGGCTTTACCCATGATGGACTAGACCATATCCACTACTTTTTGTAAGATTTTCTGTTCAAGGGTATTGGTGTTTCCATACCGGGCTGTGATGGAGGGGAAGAAACGCTCACTCTGACTCTACATCAGGTCAGCTGTTTATTCTCCTCCATAGATGCTGCCTGACCTGCTGAGTTCCTCCGGCATCTCCTGTGTGCTGAACTAGAAATTAAAGGATTAATTCCTCCTGCCTAGTCAATATCGTATTCTCTGCACATCTCTGTGCTTGTCTAAAAGCCTCTAACCTCCTCTGTCGTATCTGCCTCCACCCCCATTGCAATCCAGGCACTCACCGTTCTGTGCAGAATCCATTTCACATGTCTCCTTTAAACTGTTCTCTCTCTCGCTTTAACTGCATGCCCACTGATGCCAGATATTTTGACCCTTTCAGATGGTGACAAGAGGGCATACGGGAGCGAGATAGATCAGCTCGTTGAGTGGTGTCACAGCGATAACCTTGCAATAGACAATAGGTGCAAAAGTAGACCGTTCGGCCCTTCGAGCCTGCACCGCCATTTTGAGATCATGGCTGATCAATTACTATCAATACCCGGTTCCTGCCTTGTCCCCATATCCCTTGATTCCCCTATCCATAAGATACCTATCTAGCTCCTTCTTGAAAGCATCCAGAGAATTGGCCTCCACTGCCTTCTGAGGCAGTACATTCCAGACCCCCACAACTCTCTGGGAGAAGAAGTTTTTCCTTAACTCTGTCCTAAATGATCTACCCCTTATTCTCAAACCATGCCCTCTGGTACTGGACTCTCCCAGCATCTGGAACATATTTCCTGCCTCTATCTTGTCCAATCCCTTAATAATCTTATATGTTTCAATCAGATCCCCTCTCAATCTCCTTAATTCCAGCGTGTACAAGCCCAGTCTCTCTAACCTCTCTGCGTAAGACAGTCCAGACATCCCAGGAATTAACCTTGCACTTGACATCAGTAAGATTGTGGACTACAGGAAGGGTGAGACGAGGGAACACACATCAGTCCTCATAGAGGAATCAGATATGGAAAGAGTGAGCAATTTCAAGTTCTTGGATGTTAAATATCTCTGAGGATCCAACCTGCACCCAACATATTGATGCAGCTACAAAGACAGTGACTAAATTTCAATAGGAGTTTGAGGAGATTTGGTATGTCACCAAAGACACTTGCAAATTTCTACAGTTGTACCGTGGAGAGTATTCTGGCTCCATCATGAGCACTAGACTCTGTAGTATCCAGGACATCTTCAAGGAGCGATGCCTCAAAAAGGCAGCATCCATCATTAAGAACTCCTGTCACCCAGGTCATGCCCTCTTCTCATTGCAACCATCAGGGAGGAGGGACAGGAGCCCGAAGACACACACTCAGTGATTTAGGAACAGCTTCTTCCTCTCTGCCATCAGATTTCTGAATGGACAATGATCCCTTGAATACTACCTCAGAACTTTTTTATTTCTATTTTTGCTCTACTTATTTAACTATCTAATATATATATATTTACTGTAATTTAGTTGTTTTTTCTAATATTATGTATTGCAATATTCTGCTGCCACAAAGACAACAAATTTCACAACATATGCCAATGTTATTAAACCTGATTCAAAGGTGTCAAAGTTTCAAAGGTACATTTAATGTCAGAGAAATATATACAATATACATCCTCAAATGCTTTTTCTTCGCAATCATCCATGAAAACAGAGGAGTTCCCCAAACAATGAACAACAGTTAAATGTTAGAGCCCGGATGGCGAGGGGAAGAAGTTGTTCCTGAAGCGCTGAGTGTGTGTCTTCAGGCTTCTGTACCTCCTACCTGATGGTAGCAGTGAGAAAAGGGCATGCCCTGGGTGCTGGAGGACCTTAATAATGGACACTGCCTTTCTGAGACACCGCTCCCTAAAGCTGCCCTGGGTACTTTGTAAGCTAGTACCCAAGAGGGAGCTGACTAAATTTACAACCTTCTGGAGCTTCTTTCAGTCCTGAGCAGTAGCCCCTCCATACCAGACAGTGATGCAACCTGTCAGAATGCTCTCCACGGTACAATTATAGACGTTTTTGAGTGTATTTGTTGACATTCCAAATCTCTTCAAACTCCTAATGAAGTATAGGAAGTTGCCTTCTTTATAACTACATCAATATGTTGGGACCAATATGTTGATACTCAGAGATCTTGACACCCAGGAACTTGAAGCTGCTCACTCTCTCTGACTCTGATCCCTCTGTGAGGATTGGTGTGTGTTCCTTTGTCCTACCCTTCCTGAAACCCACAATCAGCTCCTTCGTCTTACTGACGTTGAGTGCCAGGTTGTTGCTGTGGCACCATTCCACTAGTTGGCATATCTCACTCCTGTACGCCATCTCATCACCACCTGAGATTCTACCAACAATGGTTGTATCATCAGCAAATTTGTAGATGGTGTTTGAGCTCTGCCTAGCCACACAGTTATGTGAATGTAGAGAGTAGAGCAGTGGGCTCTGAGGTGCACCAGTGTTGATCGTCAGTGTGGAGGATATGTTATCACCAATCCACGCAGACTGTGGTCTTCAGGTTAGGAAGTCAAGGATCCAATTGCAGAAGGAGGTACAGAGGTCCAGGTTCTGCAACTTCTGAATCAGGATTGTGGGAATGATGGTATCAAATGCTGAGCGATAGTCGATGAACAGCATCGTGAAATAGGTGTTAGTATTGTCCAGGTGGTCTAAAGCCATGCGGAGAGCCATTGAGATCGCATCTGCTGTTGACCTATTGTGCCGATAGACAAATTGCAATGGGTCCAGGTCCTTGCTGAGGCAGGAGTTCAGTCTAGTCATGACCAACCTCTCAAAGCATTTCATCACTAGATGTGAGTGCTACCGGGCGATAGTCATTAAGGCAGCTCACATTATTCTTTGTAGGCACTGGTATAATTGTTGCCTTTTTGAAGCAAGTGGGAGCTTCTGGCCATTGCAGTGAGGTTGAAACTGTCCTTGAATACTCCCGCTAGTTGGCTGGCACAGGCTTTCAGAGCCTTACCAGGTACTCCATTGGGACCTTCTGCCTTGCGAGGGTTCACTCTTTTTAAAGACAGTCTAACATCGGCCTCTGAGACAGAGATCACAGGGTCATCAGGTGCAGCTGGGATCTTCACAGCTGTAGTTGTGTTCTCCCTTTCAAAGCGAGCATAGAAGGCGTTGAGTTCATCTGGTAGTGAAGCATCGCTGCCATTCATGCTATTGGGTTTCGCTTTGTAGGAAGTAATGTCTTGCAGACCCTGCCAGTGTTGCATCTGATGTCGCCTCCAACCTCGTTCAAAATTGTCTCTTCGCCCTCGAAATAGCCCTTCACAAATCATACCTGGTTTTCCGGTGCAGGCCTGGGTTGCCAGACCTGAATGTCACAGATCTAGCCTTCAGCAAACGACGTACCTCTTGGTTGATCCATGGCTTTTGGTTTGGGGTGTCTCTGTTTCACAGCGACAGGGGAGACATAACAAACAACTCGCTGGTTACGATGTTAAGAGTCCGCTGCGTTGCTTTTTCTGAGCTCTGTGGCCAAAGATTTCGGGTCTCTGGGCACACAGCCAGAGATCTTCCAACTGCCCCAATGATTGACCGATCTCTTGCCATGACCCCGACCTTCGATCCGCCTACTCCTGAGCCGCGAGATCTCGGCCCTCCGAAGTCAAGCTAATCTCTTAGGCCAAGCCCTTGGCGCACCGAATAACAGCCAGTCGTGAAGTCCTGAGAGCAGGGATTCCCATTCCCCCAAAGAACCGTGATCAGCGTGTAAGAACCATAGTCATTCTGATCCTTATGAAAAGATACTAACTCCCTGATGCACCATCAATAACTCACTCTGAGACGTAAGAGACGAGGTATCGGCTTTTATTGACTGGAAGAATGAACAACACTACATCCTGGGGAATGAGGCCGGGCTCAGGCCTCAATCGCCTTTATACAGGGGTCTGTGGGAGGAGCCACAGGAGCAGTCCAGACAGGTATATGTAGTTCACCACACTCCCCCCTGTCTTTGTCTCTCACAATCTGATTACCTCTGTCAGGTTTCCCCTCAGCTTCCGCTGCTCCAGAGAAAACAGCTCATTTGTCTTTATTACTGTGGTCTTTATTTGTTTCCAATCCGCCGAGTTTTTCCAGCGTTCTGTTTCTGTTCTAGATTCTAACCTCTGGCATCTCTTTTGTCTTCTGCCCGGTTCGCCCGTCTGTTCATGTCAAGATTGTTCACAAGTGCTGAATGTTGTGGGCATGCTCTCTGGGTAGCAGAATATCTGGCAACCTTTGGCGGGCTGCGTCCAGCACATCCTTGGGTTGCGTTGGTTGTTAACACAAATGATGCATTTCACTGTATGTTCCAATGTATATGTAATAACTAATTGAATAAACAAAGTGATGTGAATTGGTGTTGAGGGCATTAGCCAGACAGGATGTAAACTTTCAGCTTGCTCACAGGAATACAAGCTGGCGGTACAGAGACATGATCCACTGTCGCTGTTCACTGTACATAAAGACCGAGAAGGACACCACTTTAACCGGGATACTGTGGAGGTCCTGGCGCAGGCAAACATGAAGCAGGAATGAGAATTTTTGGAAGTGTGGGTCTCTTCTGATAACCCCATAAACAAATGTATCCTACAGACCCCTAAGAGCACCAACAAAAAGTGAGCCAATAGAATTCAAAGGTCAACTGTAGGGGTAGCCAATCAGGACCAACAACTGCACATTGAGGATATCACCTTGACTGGTGACGAAACGTCTAATTGCCAAGCTCGGCCAACATCGCAACATTAAACGGTGGAGAAAATATTTCATATTTTAGTAATGGTGTTCCTAATGACTTTAATGCCCCTGTTTGAAATATTTTTGACAATAGTTATTCTAATAGCTTTAGATTCAAGATTGTTTAATGTCATTCCCAGTACACAACTGTGAAGGAGAACAAAATAATTGTTACTCCGGATCCGATGCAGCACAAAAAAACACAATAAGATAAAGAACACAACAATAATTAAAAAAACATAATTAATGGGTGGCACGGTAGCTTAATGGTTAGCACAAGGGTTTACAGTACAGGTGACTCAGGTTCAATTCCTGCTGCTGCCTGTAAGGAGTTTGTACGTTCTCCCCCAATACCACATGGGTTTCCTCCGGGTGCTGTGGTTTCCTCCCACAATCCACAGATGTATCAGTTGGTAGATTAATTGGTCATTGTAAATTGTCCCATGATTAGGCTGGGGTTAAAGTGAGGGACTTCTGGGTGTCTCAAAGGTCTGGAAAAGCCTATTAACAATCATCATCAAAAATACACAATAAAAGATCAAGAAATTCTAGATGATAAATGTTGAAAATGTTAATGAAAACAAGAAACAATCCAACACATTATAGGATCCTGCAGCAGTTTAACTCAATCTGATGACTTACACAGGCACAATCAAGTGGCAAACGTCATTCACCAAAACCTTGCTTTAAAATACTAACTCCTAAAAGAAATCACACTGTACTATTTAATACAAACTTGATCGAGTTTTAGAATGAGAATCCCACAAATTATATTGTGATCTATCCATTATTACAGATCGGACAACCATAATAACTGTCCGGATATAATAACACAGGATTAACAAGCAAGAACAACTTGCTTAAAAGATATCGCCATTCCAAACACACATAACACACAGAAATCAAGAAGTGAAGACACCAGAAATAAGCTGAATTAAGAGAGGAAATTGAAAGACTGTGGAATATGAACAGGGTACACATTGTCCCAGTAGTAATATCCATAACTGGTATCATCCCAAAGTCACTATACAATAGCATTAAACAATTAGGTCTACACAGAAATATTTATGTAAATCTCCAAGAAGTCGTCTTCTTTTTTGGCTGTCCATCGAAATCCGATGACCACGTCCACTCCTTTAACAGTGAGATCTTTGATGACTATACAGTCCTATCCTGGATCCACAAGCTCTATTGCAAGTGGGACATGTATATGTGGTAGTGGTGGTAGTGATGGCAACCATGGCTGCATTTCTCCTGGCTCTCTTCTGCTGTCTTCTGGTTGTTCTTTCCATCTCCAGAATACGAACCCCATCCCTACACAGCTGTCACCAAGTGTTACGGTCAGCAGCAACATCCTCCAGGTCCTCAGGTCTGATCTTGCACTTCCTTAAAGCATTCTTCATCTGATCCTTATAGCGCTTCTTCGGCCCTCCAGCTGAGCGTCGACCATGATGTAGCTGGCCATATAACACTCTGCGGGGTAGCCGACACGGGGGCATCCTTATCACGTGCCCCAGCCACTGCCATTGACGCTGGGTGATCATGGCCACAATACTTCTGCAGTTGGTCTTTACAGGTATTTCAGTGTGAGGCACCCGCTCACACCAGGTAATTCCCAGGATGTGCTGAAGGCAGCTTATGTGGAAGCCACAACATTAAACACCACTAGAACAGTCTGAAAGTTCCTAGTAATTGACAATTGAGTGTGCTTGGCTATGTCCGTACCTCAGGCTTTACCAGATTGAGCTGAGAAAAAAATGTGTTTTTGTTAGAAAAATATGATTGCTAATACGCACAGATTGATTGTATGTCCATAAAGTGACGCTCGGCACAGGAGTGTCTGTACATAAGGTGACAGACAGGAAATGATGAAGTAGTGGTGGTTGGGGGTGTGGAGGGGTGGGTTAGTGGGTGGAGGTGTTCATCAGCCTTACTGCTTGGGGAAAGTAACTGTTTTTGAGTCTGATGGTCCTGGTGTGGATGCTACGTAGCCTCCTCCCTGATGGAAGTGGGACAAACAGTCCATGAGCAGGGTGGGTGCGATCCTTCACGATGTTACCAGCACCTTTCTGTCTGTATCCCTGATTCTGATGTGAAACATGTTTCAGTTTCTTCTGCTAATAACCACTTAATATTGTTTGTCCTCATCTTCACATCGGTCGAGAGGCAATAATCATTATGTTCTCCTCTCAATGTACATTAACATACATTTGTTTTGGTGTAACAGATAAAATATCATCTTACAGTAATGTTTCCACCGCAGGCTGACAGGACTCAACACTTAATTGAATCACTTGGAAGGCAGAGTAATGGATGATGAGGAGCTTACGTTTTAGAGTTGGCTTCATTTCCAGAACTTGTAAGCAATATGACCTTGTATGAATGTTGTACAAAGGCATTTTCAAGATTCAAGATTGTTTAATGTCATTTTCAGTCATGACATCATCACTTGCCAGGTCGTATTGAATTGGGTGATCATGGTCTCACGACCATGACCGTGATTGTTCTTGGCAAATTTTTCCGCAGAATTGGTTTGCCATTGCCTTCTTCTGGGCAGTGTCTTTCCAAGATGGGTGACCCCAGTCATTACCAATACCCTTCAGAGATTGTCTGCCTGGAGTTAGTGGTCGCATAACCAGGACTTGCGATATGTACTGGCTGCTCATCCGACCATCCACCACCTGCTCCCGTGGGTTCAGGTGACTCTGATCGTCAGGGGAAGGGGTAGGGGTGGAGGAAGAGGGTGGTGTTGGCTAAGCAGGTGCCACACCTTGCTCAAGGATGTCCTGCAGGCTAGCAGAGGGAAGGAGCACCTTACACCTCCTTTGGTCGAGGTGTATCTCCATGCCACCATTTCCAGAACAAGTGTAAAGGAGATGAAATAATTGATATTACTGATCAGATGAAGCACAGAAAAACACAATAAGAATAAGAACACAATAATGACTTTAAAAAGCATAGTGAATATAAATACTTAGCTTATATACACAGATTGATTGTATTTCTATAAAGTGACTCTAGGCACAGGAGGGTCTGTACATGAGGTGACTCTGACAGGAAATGATGAAGTAGTGGTGGTTGGGGGTGTGGAGGGGTGGGTTAGTGGGTGGAGGTATTGATCAGCCTCACTGGTGGTCCTGGCGTGGATGCTACGTAGCCTCCTCCCTGATGGCAGTGGGACAAACAGTCCTTGAAAAGGTTTTATTCTTCAGATTTTGATTATGTCTCAGATTGGGAGTAATTTTAAGAGGATTTGGCAGAAACTGAGTAATCTTGTTTATCAAAAAAGTACTCAAGCAACAGTTATGGTCTCTTAACAGCATGACTAAGGCCCGTGATGATAATACTATCAGACAATTCCAAGCTATACCATAATTACCTCTTGGACAGAATCTTAGATGTACAAAAAAAAAACTTGTGTATTTGGCTCAAAACTTTACTCATCTTTTCCATTTGCTGTCACACCACCAACCAACATCCCAGCAGGCCATGGAACTGGTTAGTCTTTTCTGTCATGGGTTTGAAAATAAAACAAAGAGGGAGTTCTATATAATGGTTGGTTATTCATTTGCTTGTTATGTGCAGTGCCCTATGATATGTGTTGTCGTGTGAAGAAAGTCAGCAAAGAGACATAGCTGGCAGATATGAAGTAGTCTTTTCTTAGACAAAATGAAACACAGCAGCTACATCATATTGAGACCCTTTCGGAGGAAGAGGCCTGCAGGACCCAACATTACATGACATTTTATATGTTAAAGATCAGAGGATAATTCTATATTTACAATGTATCTACGATGCTTCCTTTCAGTTACATATAACTTTCACACCTCAGTCTTTGCACCCACACTCCAGACATTCAATGTGAATGTTAAATCAGCATTGTCTGATTTTCCAATTAACTGTGGTTTACATCTCTTCGGAACCCATTGTCCAGAGCTGCATTTTAAATTGAATCTACAATCCATATTCAGCTGTGAAGATTGGTGACTGAAGTTATCTGCCCTGTGTCCAGAATATGCTCTAACAATGTGAGTAATCATGGTCTTTCCGTGACCATGATTGTTCTTGGCAATTTTTTTTATAGAAGTTGCCTTCTTCTGGGCAGTGTCTTTACAAGACGGGTGACCCCAGCCATTATCAATACTCTTCAGAGATTGTCTGCCTGGTGTCAGTGGTCACATAACCAGGACTTGTGATCTGCACCGACTGCTCATACGACCATTCACCACGCAGGCTAATGAAGGGAAGGAGTGCCTTTGGTAGAGACGTATCTCCACCCTGCTGCCCCTGGTTAGTTTTAGCAGTTTGAAAGGACATTCTTCGGATAGGCCTTCAAAGATTTACCTCGTTGATGTGTTTATTCAAACAATTTGATTTAATATCAGAGAACGTATACAGTACACAACCTGAAATTCTTACTCTTCACAGACATCCATGAAACAAAAAAACCCAAAGAAAGAATGATCATAGCATCAGAACCCCAAAGCCCCCTTCCCCCTTAGCACAGGAAGCAGCATCGACTCTCCCCTCCCCTCCCCCCATTTGCACCCCCCCCCACCATACCAGCAAAAGCAAACGTCCCCAAAGAGACCTTGATCTCGAGTCCATCAAAACCTGCAGTCCATAACCCAGTACTTTGGTGTCTCAGACAGGCTCCAGCTCACCATCGAGGGGCAGAGAGGCAGCCTCTGCAACATCGAGATTGGGTGACCGGCAGTTCGCTGTTCTGAAGTTACAATCTTCCGTGTCACTTCTCCAAGCCTCTCGACTTGGGCACCAACAGGCTCCACACTCTACATCGAGGGAGAGAGAGAAAGGGATCGCTCGAGCACAGGGGCCTTCTTCCGACAGCAGCACACGCCTCCTGCTGTCTTGGCGTTTCACTCTCCCACAGCGCTTCAGTCGGGTGACATCCGCGTGGAGCCGGGTCATCTACGGGGCCACTCCCCATGGGCATACATCCTCCAGGCCGCACAGCCGGTCTGAAAACCTACCGCTTGTAAAGAACCATAGCTTGAGCTGTCGATCACGGACTCCGACAGAACCCCAACCACCTTGAAATGAGAGAACAGACGTAAGAGAAGAATAAACCATTTCATAGACAAACTGGAAGAAGTCACCTGGGTCTACAAAAACCGCAGGCAGTGTCTTACGTCCTCCTCTCTGAGCTGAAGTGAGCTCAGCTCATTCTGGGTTCTGTTGACGTTCACTCAACATTCCAGGACCAGCTTCTTCCCCTCTGTCCTCACAATGAACTACGAACCCTACCTCACCAATTTCCCTCTTGTATTAATTTATCTCTTAATATACATCTTATTGTAATTGATAGTATATTTTATGTACTGGACTCCACTGCTGCTGCAAGATAAATTTCACAATATGAGAGAATCTGCAGATGCTGGAAAACCAGAGCAACACACACAACACGCTGGAGGAACTCAGATCAGGCAGCATCTATGGAAATTAATAAACAGTCAACGTTTCAGGACGAGACCTTTGTTCAGGACTCGAAAGGAAGTGGGAAGACGCCAGAATGAAAAGGAGGGGGAGGAGAAGGAGGACAGGTTAGAGGGTGATAGGTAAAGCTGGGGTGGGGGAGCGAGGAGGGGGGAGGAATGAAAAAACAAGAAGAGTTGTGATATATGGAAAAGGTAAAGGGTTGGAGAGGAAGGCATTTGATAGGAGAGGAGAGTGGACTATGGGAGAAAGGGAAGGAGGAGGGGCACCAGGGGGAGGTGACAAGACATAAGATGCCAGAGTGGGGAATGGAAGAAGAGGGGAGGGGGAGGAAAACAGTTTTTTACTGGAAGGAGAAATTGATATTCATGCCATCAGCTTGGAGGCTACCCAGATGGAATATAAGGTGTTGCTCCTCCACCCTGAGGGTGGCTGATGCATCATCAATAACTCTCCGAGACGTGAGGCGAGATATTGGCTTTTATTGACTGGAAGAAAGAACAAGCAGTAATTGACCACCACACTACATCCTGGAGACTGAGGGCAGGGCTCAGACCTCAATTGCCTTTATACCGGGGTCTGTGGGAGGAGCCACGGTCAGTGGGAGGAGCCACAGTCTGTGGGAGGAGCCACAGTCTGTGGGAGGAGCCACGGTCTGTGGGAGGAACCACAGGAACAGTCAGCAGGGGGGCGTGTCCAGACAGGTATATGTAGTTCACCACAGTGGCCTCATCTTGGCACAAGAGGAGGCCATGGACCAACATGTTGGAATGGGAATGGGGATAGGGATTAAAATGACTGGCCACTGGGAAGTTCCAATTTTGGCAAGAGAGTGGAGTTGCTCGATGAAGTGGTGCCTAATTTTCGATAGGTCTCACCAGTGTAGAGTAGGCCACATCAGGAGCACTGTACACAATAGGCAACCCCAAAAGATTCTCAGGTGAAGTGCTGCCTCACCTGGATGGACTGTTTGGGGTTCTGAATGGAGGTGAACGGGCAGGTGTGGCACTTCGGCTGGGATAATGCCGGGAGGGAAATTAGTGGGGGAGGACAGAATCACGGAGAGAGGAGTCCCTGTGGAAAGCAGAGTTGGAGCGGGGAAAGGTATCTTTATATGTCTGGTGGTATGATCCCTTTGGGGGTGGTAGAAGTTGCGGAGGATGATGTGTTGGCTGCAGAGGCTGATGGGGTGGTAGCTAAGGGCAAGAGGAACTCTGTCACTGTTAAGGCCCATGTTGATGGGAGTTGTTTCACAACACATGTCAACTATAATGAATAAATGATATAGGTCACTGTAACGTAGCGGTCAGCACAACACTACGACAGCTCAGGGCATTGGCATTCAGAGTCCAATTCTGTCATCAACTGTGAGCAAGTCTGTCTGCTCCTTCCCGTGTGAGTCCGGTTTCCTCCCACAGTCCAAACACTACTGATTAGCAGATTAATTGTAAAATTAATGGAAATTCCTACAAAAAGTAGCGGATTCAGCCAAGTCCATCACAGGTCCCGTTGACTGACACCAACTTACTGCCCTATTGTCTTGTTTATTATTTATTGTAATGGCTACACTGTTTTTGTGCACTTTATGCAGTCCTGGGTAGGTCTGTAGTCTAGTGTAGTTTTTTTCTGTGTTGTTTTTCTTACGTAGTTCAGTCTAGTTTTCGTACTGTTTCATGTAACACCATGATCCTGAAAAACATTGTCTCGTTTTTACTGTGTACTGTACCAGCAGTTATGGTCGAAATGACAATAAAAGTGACTTGACTTGTCTTGAGGTAAAGCCCTCCCCACCACTGAGCACATTTACATGGAGTGTTGTCGCAGGAAAGCAGCATCCATCATCAGGGACCCCCTCCACCCAGAACTTGCTCTCTTCTCTCTGCTGCCATCAGGAAGGAGGTACAGGAGCCTCAGGACTCTCACCACCCGGTTCAGGAACAGTTATTACCCCTCAACCATCAGGCTCTTGCACCAGAGGGGATAACTTCCCATCATTGAAGTGTTCCCACAACTATAGACCCACTTTCAAGGACTCCTCGATATTTATTGCTTATCCATTTATTATAATTATTATTATTTCTTTCTTTTTGTATTGCACAGTTTGTTGTCTTTTGTACACTGATTAAGCACCCAAGTTGGTGCAGTCTTTCATTGACTCTGTTATGTTCATTATTCTATAGATTTATTAAGAATGCCCACAAGAAAATGAATCAGGGTTGTATATGGTGACATATATATTCTCCGATAATAAATTTACTTTGAACTTTGCTCATTGTAGATTGTCCAGTGATTAGGCTACGGTTAAATCAGTGAGTTGCTGGGCAGCGCAGGCTTGGTGGTCCATTCCGCGCTGTATCTCGAAAATAAAAAAATATATTAATCTGATTTTGGGCAAAGTCAACACTTCCCACAAGTTCCAGTAGATGGCAGGAAGGAGCGAGGACCCCAGACTCTGGGTCAAAGGTAGGGCTGGAAGTGAACAACAGGCAGGAAGGAGCGAGGACCCCAGACTCTGGGTCAAAGGTAGGGCTGGAAGTGAACAACAGGCAGGGGGAGCGAGGACCCGGGTTGCGCTCTGCCCCCAGACTCTGGGTCAAAGGTAGGGCTGGAAGTGAACAACAGGCAGGAAGGAGCGAGGACCCGGGTTGCGCTCTGCCCCCAGACTCTGGGTCAAAGGTAGGGCTGGAAGTGAACAACAGGCAGGGGGAGCGAGGACCCGGGTTGCGCTCTGCCCCCAGACTCTGGGTCAAAGGTAGGGCTGGAAGTGAACAACAGGCAGGGGGAGCGAGGACCCGGGTTGCGCTCTGCCCCCAGACTCTGGGTCAAAGGTAGGGCTGGAAGTGAACAACAGGCAGGGGGAGCGAGGACCCGGGTTGCGCTCTGCCCCCAGACTCTGGGTCAAAGGTAGGGCTGGAAGTGAACAACAGGCAGGGGGAGCGAGGACCCGGGTTGCGCTCTGCCCCCAGACTCTGGGTCAAAGGTAGGGCTGGAAGTGAACAACAGGCAGGGGGAGCGAGGACCCGGGTTGCGCTCTGCCCCCAGACTCTGGGTCAAAGGTAGGGCTGGAAGTGAACAACAGGCAGGGGGAGCGAGGACCCGGGTTGCGCTCTGCCCCCAGACTCTGGGTCAAAGGTAGGGCTGGAAGTGAACAACAGGCAGGAAGGAGCGAGGACCCGGGTTGCGCTCTGCCCCCAGACTCTGGGTCAAAGGTAGGGCTGGAAGTGAACAACAGGCAGGGGGGGCAAGGGGGGGGCACAGAAAGCAGGAACAGAAATCTTCAGACATTAGGCATCCTCTTCAGACGAAGAGTAGTGAACGTCTGGTTTGCTCAAATACACAGTAGCCAATTATACATTTCTAAATGAGTTGGCGTTGGGCGGTGAGAATGTTTTAATAAAAGGATTCGAACTGGAACGGTGCCAGGGTCTCACTGGCTGTGTGGTTCCTCTAATCACAGCTTGCGTCTTTCCAATATCATAATACCAAGAGTCAGGAGCAGGGGCTGGCCGTCTGGCCCTTTGAGCGAGCTCTGTCATTCGGCAAAGGTCAGTTTTGTTGCACGCACTTTGGAGCACACAGTGAAGTGCGTCATTCGCATCAAAGCCAAATCGGCGAGCTTTGTGCGGCAAGAGCTCGTACACTCCTGCTGCAACGTAGCAACCCCAGCCCGTATGGCTTGGGAACGTGGGAGGAAACCAGAGCACCCGGAAAAGACTGACATAGTCACGGGGAGAACGTACAAACACCTTATCAGCAGCGGTGGGAATCGAACTGATATCCTATAGCTGGTGCCATAAAGAGTTACCACTATACTAGCATGCCACCCTTCAATAACTTCATGCCTGATCTGGCCATAGGCTCATCTCCACCCAACTGCCTATTCCCCATAGCCCTTACTTCAAAGTTCAAAGCAAGTTTATTTACGAAGTGCATACATGTCAGCATGCACAACCCTGAGATTCGTTTTGTCGTGGGCATTCACAGTAAATACAAAGAAACAGAACAGAATCAACGAAAGACCACGTCCAACAGGATGGACAAGAAACCAGTGTGCAAAAGCCACCAAACTGCAAAAAAACGGGCCGTGAAATAAAAGAAATAGTAATAAATAAATAAGCAATAAATTACAAGAACTTGAGATGAAGAGTCCTTGAAAGCGAGTCCATATGTTGTGGGGACAGTTCAGTGATGAGGCAAGTGAAGTTATCCCCTCTGGTTGAGGATAATAACTATTCCTGAACCTGGAGGCATGTCAGTGATGATAAACCTGATTCTGATCTGGGTCTCTATTGTGGACTGAGAGTGGGAAAGGGGCAAGGGAGAGGGGAATCGTGGGCTGGGACAAGGAGCAGGAAGCACCAGAGAGACATTCTGTAATGATCCATAAACCATTTGTTTGGAATCAAATGACCTTGCCTTCTCAGGGCTGGGTGTGTTTGCACCCGTGCCACATAAACCCTGCTCCCCAACCCACACGTCTTCATGACACCTGTCCAAAGCCCCTGCCCCCTCGAGGGCTCCAGCCTCACCATTCCCACCATCCTTTGCTCCATCCACATTTACAAACTGGCTGTCTGCTCCAATTGACAAATATTTAAAATTCTCCATCAGTGAATAAACCTCCACAGAACCAGACATGAGTTTTCTTGGTAACAAAGGGGCCTGTGCCCCTGGGCTAACAGCTCTCCAGAAAGCGTTGAACTCTCCAGTGCTCTGGAAAGAGAAGCACTGCACTTTGCTCCACCTGGTGAATTTTCCTGTTATGGAAAAATCTAAGTGTAGAAAAAGACACACGATCCTACTGCATCCCTGGGCTGAGAATTCCACAGGTTCACTACCCTCTGGCAAAAGCAGGCTCCTACTCATCTCCATTCTAAATCTACTCCCCGGTATCTTGATAGAATGTCCCTGAATTCTATCAGAATCAAGTTTAGTAACTCTGGCATACAGTATGTCATGAAATGTGTTGTTCTGTGGCAGAAATACATAATAATGAAAACTGTGAACCATCAAACCACAGAACATTACAGCACAGAAACAGGCCCTTCGGCCCTTCTTGGCTGTGCCGAACCATTTCTCTGCCTAGTCCCACTGACCTGCACCTGGCCCATATCCCTCCAAACCCCTCTCATCCATGTACCTGCCCAAGATTTTCTTAAATGTTAAAAGTGAACCCGCATTCACCACTTCATCTGGCAGCTCATTCCACACTCATTCACTCTGTGTGAAGAAGCCCCCCCCATGTTCCCTTTAAACTTTATCCCCTTCACCCTTAACCCATGACCTCTGTTTTTTTTTCTCCCCTAGCCTCAGTGGAAAAAGCCTGCTTGCATTCACTCTATCTATACCCATCATAATTTTATATACCTCTATCAAATCTCCCCTCATTCTTCTACGCCCCAGGGAATAAAGTCCTAACCTATTCAACCTTTCTCTGTAACTCAGTTTCTCAAGTCCCGGCAACAAACTTGTAAACCTTCTCTGCACTCTTTCAATCTTATTAATATCCTTCCTGTAATTCAGTGACCAAAACTGCACACAATACTCCAAATTCGGCCTCATCAATGCCTTATACAACCTCACTGTAACATTCCAACTCTTATACTCAATACTTTGATTTATAAAGGCCAATGTACCAAAAGCTCTCTTTACTACCCTATCTACCTGTGACGCCACTTTTGGGGAATTTTGTATCTGTATTCCCAGATCCCTCTGTTCTACTGCACTCCTCAGTGTCCTACCATTTACCTTGTATGTTCTACCTTGGTTTTTCCTCCCAAAGTGCAGTACCTCACACTTGTGAATGTATATATATCTATTTTTTTTAAAGTTAAATTAACTAATTAGTACAAAAAGAGAACATAAAGTCCTGAGGTGGTGTTCATGGGTTCAATGTCCATTCCGAAAGCAGATGGCAGAGGGGAAGAAGCTGTTCCTGAATCACTGAGTGTGTGTCTTCAGGCTCCTGTACCTCCTCCCTGATGGCAGAGGGGAAGAAGCTGTTCCTGAATCGCTGAGTGTGTGTCTTCAGGCTCCTGTACCTCCTCCCTGATGGCAGAGGGGAAGAAGCTGTTCCTGAATCACTGAGTGTGTGTCTTCAGGCTCCTGTACCTCCTCCCTGATGGCAGAGGGGAAGAAGCTGTTCCTGAATCGCTGAGTGTGTGTCTTCAGGCTCCTGTACCTCCTCCCTGATGGCAGAGGGGAAGAAGCTGTTCCTGAATCGCTGAGTGTGTGCCTTCAGGCTCCTGTACCTCCTACCTGTTGGCAGAGGGGAAGAAGCTGTTCCTGAATCGCTGAGTGTGTGTCTTCAGGCTCCTGTCCCTCCTCCCTGATGGCAGAGGGGAAGAAGCTATTCCTGAATCACTGAGTGTGTGCCTTCAGGCTCCTATACCTCCTTCCTGATGTCAGAGGGGAAGAAGCTGTTCCTGAATCGCTGAGTGTGTGCCTTCAGGCTCCTGTACCTCCTACCTGATGGCAGAGGGGAAGAAGCTGTTCCTGAATCGCTGAGTGTGTGCCTTCAGGCTCCTGTCCCTCCTCCCTGATGGCAGAGGGGAAGAAGCTGTTACTGAATCACTGAGTGTGTGTCTTCAGGCTCCTGTACCTCCTCCCTGATGGCAGAGGGGAAGAAGCTGTTCCTGAATCGCTGAGTGTGTGTCTTCAGGCTCCTGTACCTCCTCCCTGATGGGTGATGGGAGACAAGGATATGTTCTGGGTGATGGGGTTCCTTAATGATGGACACTGCCTTTTTGAGGAACGGCCTCTTGAAGACATCCTGGATGCTGGGGAGGCCAGTTGGCTGAGCTTACAACTTCCTGCATCTTTTTTCAATTCTGTGCAGTGGCCCTCTCATATCAGACGGTGATGCAGCCAGTTAGAATGCTCTCCACGGTACATCTGTAGAAATCTGTGAGAGTCTTTAGTGACAGACCAAATCTCCTCAAATCTGGATGAGAACTGAGTTCAATCACCGCCTCATTGCTCCTAGCTATGGTGAAATTCCCAACACTCCCCTTTCACAGGAACCAACGAGCCAGAAATTCCAATTTGGACCAAGTAGAGGAGGTGATTAGCCTCCAGCTAACATGACCGTGTCACCGACCACTCACCCGATTGAACGGTCTTTCCGCTGCATGGCTTCGACAGAGGCCTACGCCAGCACCTGGCTCCCATTGATGATGTCACATAGCAACGAGTGCCAGGACTGCCGCAGGGCAACAAATTTCACGTCTTATTAGCCAAAGATAGTAAACCTGATCCAGATTCAGGTTTTTATCACAGGTACATCGAAACACACAGTGAAACGTGTCATTCGCGTTAACAGCCAACACAACCTGAGGATGTGCTGGGGGCAGCCCGCAAGTGTCGCGACACATTCCAGTGTCAAAATAGCATTCCCACAATTCCACAACACAAACAACAACAGTAAACAGGCCCTTTCCCACCTCTCCACCCACTCACACACACAGACAGGCCACCGCCAGCCTCCAGTCCCGGGCCCAGACTCACAGACATCAGGCCTCAACCCTCCAGTCCCGGGCCCAGACTCACAGACATCAGGCCTCAACCCTCCATCCCTGACCCAGGCTCACAGACATCAGGCCTACGACCTTCAGCGGCTTTCTCCTGATTCGTCAAGCTCCTCACTTTAACCTCTGCGTTGACACTCCCCCTCCCCCTCGGACTCTGCCAACCTCTGGGTATTAACCCTGGAACTCTCTGATCATGTGTTTGACCTTTGAGCCTTGGCCGACCCGACCTCCAGCCATGAAGCACCTTGGGCCTCAGCCTCTGGACTTGCATGGACCTCCGATCTCGGTGGGCTGGGAGGACGAGCAGCCCTTGTGCCAATAGATATTGCCGAGCAGTGTCTGACGAGTACACTGAAACAAATAATAAGTCTGTGAAGTACAGAGAAAACCCCGAGGGAAAGCCATAACATTTACATCCACTCTGCATTACATTCGTAGTCATTAAAGTCCCTGAAAATTCTTCTGCTAATGGCAATGATGAAAATTGTTTCCTATAGTCACACAGCGGAGTGCATCCTGATTACGTCTCACTGGATAGACCACGTCTCCAGTGGGACGAAGATCCCACATCACCCTGGCCCTACTGCCTTCAGACACCCGGCTCCCACTGTCAGACCAGATGAAGTTTAATTCTCGTTCAACCGTGCACTTGCAGGACACGGCACCATCAAACCGAACTACCAAAGGCGACAGTTCACAAAACAACTTCTACTTCTCCTTCTTTCAAATACGATTCTGCTACTATTGGAACCTGTGTCTTACACTTTGACACTGTGTTTCCGGGCTGATCGATCGATCTGGTGCCCTGCTGTCTCTCAGGGAGTCTGGTGAGGTTTCGAGTGGAGGCCCGGTAGCCTGAAGATGGGGCGCGAGCCCATGAACGACTCCGTTTCTCACCGATCTTGCCAATCGAGGAGGACTGAAATCAACGAGGACGAGAGCGGAAGGCAAGCGAGTGTTCAATGCTGTCTGCCGGCATTTGACCAGTCTCTGGCTCCCTCCCCCTCGATGCTGCCGGAGGAAGGTGCCTACACTTGACCGATCTGTCTCTCCCCCTCGATGCTGCCGGAGGAAGGTGCCTACACTTGACCGATCTGTCTCTCCCCCTCACTCTCCCCCTCGATGCTGCCGGAGGAAGGTGCCTACACTTGACCGATCTGTCTCTCCCCCTCGATGCTGCCGGAGGAAGGTGCCTACACTTGACCGATCTGTCTCTCCCCCTCGATGCTGCCGGAGGAAGGTGCCTACACTTGACCGATCTGTCTCTCCCCCTCGATGCTGCCGGAGGAAGGTGCCTACACTTGACCGATCTGTCTCTCCCCCTCACTCTCCCCCTCGATGCTGCCGGAGGAAGGTGCCTACACTTGACCGATCTGTCTCTCCCCCTCACTCTCCCCCTCGATGCTGCCGGAGGAAGGTGCCTACACTTGACCGATCTGTCTCTCCCCCTCGATGCTGCCGGAGGAAGGTGCCTACACTTGACCGATCTGTCTCTCCCCCTCACTCTCCCCCTCGATGCTGCCGGAGGAAGGTGCCTACACTTGACCGATCTGTCTCTCCCCCTCGATGCTGCCGGAGGAAGTTGCCTACACTTGACCGATCTGTCTCTCCCCCTCGATGCTGCCGGAGGAAGTTGCCTACACTTGACCGATCTGTCTCTCTCCCTCGATGCTGCCGGAGGAAGGTGCCTACACTTGACCGATCTGTCTCTCCCCCTCACTCTCCCCCTCGATGCTGCCGGAGGAAGATGCCTACACTTGACCGATCTGTCTCTCCCCCTCACTCTCCCCCTCGATGCTGCCGGAGGAAGGTGCCTACACTTGACCGATCTGTCTCTCCCCCTCGATGCTGCCGGAGGAAGGTGCCTACACTTGACCGATCTGTCTCTCCCCCTCACTCTCCCCCTCGATGCTGCCGGAGGAAGGTGCCTACACTTGACCGATCTGTCTCTCCCCCTCGATGCTGCCGGAGGAAGTTGCCTACACTTGACCGATCTGTCTCTCTCCCTCGATGCTGCCGGAGGAAGGTGCCTACACTTGACCGATCTGTCTCTCCCCCTCACTCTCCCCCTCGATGCTGCCGGAGGAAGATGCCTACACTTGACCGATCTGTCTCTCCCCCTCACTCTCCCCCTCGATGCTGCCGGAGGAAGGTGCCTACACTTGACCGATCTGTCTCTCCCCCTCGATGCTGCCGGAGGAAGGTGCCTACACTTGACCGATCTGTCTCTCCCCCTCACTCTCCCCCTCGATGCTGCCGGAGGAAGTTGCCTACACTTGACCGATCTGTCTCTCTCCCTCGATGCTGCCGGAGGAAGGTGCCTACACTTGACCGATCTGTCTCTCCCCCTCACTCTCCCCCTCGATGCTGCCGGAGGAAGATGCCTACACTTGACCGATCTGTCTCTCCCCCTCGATGCTGCCGGAGGAAGGTGCCTACACTTGACCGATCTGTCTCTCCCCCTCACTCTCCCCCTCGATGCTGCCGGAGGAAGGTGCCTACACTTGACCGATCTGTCTCTCCCCCTCGATGCTGCCGGAGGAAGTTGCCTACACTTGACCGATCTGTCTCTCCCCCTCGATGCTGCCGGAGGAAGTTGCCTACACTTGACCGATCTGTCTCTCTCCCTCGATGCTGCCGGAGGAAGGTGCCTACACTTGACCGATCTGTCTCTCCCCCTCACTCTCCCCCTCGATGCTGCCGGAGGAAGATGCCTACACTTGACCGATCTGTCTCTCCCCCTCACTCTCCCCCTCGATGCTGCCGGAGGAAGGTGCCTACACTTGACCGATCTGTCTCTCCCCCTCGATGCTGCCGGAGGAAGGTGCCTACACTTGACCGATCTGTCTCTCCCCCTCACTCTCCCCCTCGATGCTGCCGGAGGAAGGTGCCTACACTTGACCGATCTGTCTCTCCCCCTCACTCTCCCCCTCGATGCTGCCGGAGGAAGGTGCCTACACTTGACCGATCTGTCTCTCCCCCTCGATGCTGCCGGAGGAAGGTGCCTACACTTGACCGATCTGTCTCTCCCCCTCACTCTCCCCCTCGATGCTGCCGGAGGAAGGTGCCTACACTTGACCGATCTGTCTCTCCCCCTCGATGCTGCCGGAGGAAGTTGCCTACACTTGACCGATCTGTCTCTCCCCCTCGATGCTGCCGGAGGAAGTTGCCTACACTTGACCGATCTGTCTCTCTCCCTCGATGCTGCCGGAGGAAGGTGCCTACACTTGACCGATCTGTCTCTCCCCCTCACTCTCCCCCTCGATGCTGCCGGAGGAAGATGCCTACACTTGACCGATCTGTCTCTCCCCCTCACTCTCCCCCTCGATGCTGCCGGAGGAAGGTGCCTACACTTGACCGATCTGTCTCTCCCCCTCGATGCTGCCGGAGGAAGGTGCCTACACTTGACCGATCTGTCTCTCCCCCTCACTCTCCCCCTCGATGCTGCCGGAGGAAGGTGCCTACACTTGACCGATCTGTCTCTCCCCCTCGATGCTGCCGGAGGAAGGTGCCTACACTTGACCGATCTGTCTCTCCCCCTCACTCTCCCCCTCGATGCTGCCGGAGGAAGGTGCCTACACTTGACCGATCTGTCTCTCCCCCTCGATGCTGCCGGAGGAAGGTGCCTACACTTGACCGATCTGTCTCTCCCCCTCACTCTCCCCCTCGATGCTGCCGGAGGAAGGTGCCTACACTTGACCGATCTGTCTCTCCCCCTCACTCTCCCCCTCGATGCTGCCGGAGGAAGGTGCCTACACTTGACCGATCTGTCTCTCCCCCTCGATGCTGCCGGAGGAAGGTGCCTACACTTGACCGATCTGTCTCTCCCCCTCACTCTCCCCCTCGATGCTGCCGGAGGAAGATGCCTACACTTGACCGATCTGTCTCTCCCCCTCACTCTCCCCCTCGATGCTGCCGGAGGAAGGTGCCTACACTTGACCGATCTGTCTCTCCCCCTCGATGCTGCCGGAGGAAGGTGCCTACACTTGACCGATCTGTCTCTCCCCCTCGATGCTGCCGGAGGAAGGTGCCTACACTTCACCGATCTGTCTCTCCCCCTCACTCTCCCCCTCGATGCTGCCGGAGGAAGGTGCCTACACTTGACCGATCTGTCTCTCCCCCTCACTCTCCCCCTCGATGCTGCCGGAGGAAGGTGCCTACACTTGACCGATCTGTCTCTCCCCCTCACTCTCCCCCTCGATGCTGCCGGAGGAAGGTGCCTACACTTGACCGATCTGTCTCTCCCCCTCACTCTCCCCCTCGATGCTGCCGGAGGAAGGTGTAGGGGTCTTGGGTCTTGGGCAAGGTTGAATTGGTGTGGTTTGTGGTTTGGGCTCAGTTTTAGAGGACTCTAGTTCATGTTAAAATGGGTGGCCACTGGGATATCCCTCTTTTTCTTTTTCTGCCAGAACAGGCAGGATCTCCCAGTGGCCACTCATTTTAGTTCCACTTCCCATTCCCATTCCGACGTGTCCTTCCATGGCCTCGTCTACTGTGGCAGTGAGACCATGCTCAGATTGGAGGAATAACACCTCATACTCTGTCTGGGTAGCCTCCAACCTGATGGCATGAACATTGATTTCTCAAACTTCTGGTAATGGCCCCCCTCTTCACATTCCCCATCCCATTTTCCCTCTCTCACCTTTTCTCCTTGCCTGCCCATCACCTCCCTTCTTTCTTCCTTGGACTTCTGCCCTCTCCTATCAGATTTCCCCTTCTCCAGCCCTGTATTTCTTTCACCAATCAACTTCCCAGCTCCTTACTTCACCTTCTCCCCCCCCTCCCCACCCTCGGTTTCACCCTTGTGTTTCTCCCTCCCACCCCCCACCCTTTTACTACCGACTCCTCATCTTCTTATTCCAGTCCCGATCTCGGCCCGAAACGTCAACTTACTCTTTTTCATTGACGGTGCCTGGCCTGGCCTCCAGCATTTTGTGTGTGTTACTTGGATTCCCAGCATCTGCAGATACTCTCTCGTCTGTCGTGGCCTGGAGATTGATTGTGATGGATGGATGGTGTCTTGGAGCCACGTTTCTGCAAGAACAAGCCCGCAGCAGTTCCTCAACTCACTCTGGGTCAGTTGCAGATGAACACAATCCAGCTTGCCTTCCACTGAGCAAACACTGGACGGGCAGCCCCCAACCCATTATGGACAACCAATGTGCCACCCTGCCTCCAGCTGGTCCTCCCTCGGGTGGCTGTAACAGGTACAGCCCGTGGCATGAGACCCCGAGCCCTATTATCTTCAGAGATCTGATATCTACTGTCACACCCTGACTCCTGGCCTGATCTATCTCAAAGGAGTAAAGGAGTGTCCCTTCCTTTGAATTTTATCTCCATGTGTGTGACTGGAAACATTCAAAGATTCAAGGTACAATTATTATCAAAGTATGTGTGTGATGTACAACCCAGAAATTTGTCTTTTCCTCAGACGGCCACGAAAGAAAAACCGTGGAACCTGTTCAAAGAAAACATCAAACAGTGAACGTGCTGTAAAGAGAAAGAACAAATCACACAAACGGCAAAAACAGTAGCAGAAGCACAGAATATAAAACTCCAAATCAGAAAGTCATCGAAAGAGTCCAGGCATATTCAGTTCAGTTCCATCCAGCACTGCGTCACAGCCCGCTGCTCTGATTTACCCAATAGATCCCAAAGTTACCTCTCACACAGCTATCATAGGTAAACCGCGACACAGGCCATCACTCCTTTCTCCAAACCCTCTTCACAAAACAAGCGTTCCAGGAGCCGATAAGTTGGCTCCCCACCCTGTGGAGGTGTCGTGGGCGCGGCTATTCCAGCGCTCCAGTGGCAGAGAACGTGAAGGTAAATGGAGAGGAGCCGAGAATCAACCACTGAGCTGGGGAGATGCTTCAGGTGTGAACGACAAATTTAGCAAAGTAGCACGCTGCAAGGGAGCATAAAGCAGAGAGATGAGAAACCAAAAGCCGACACAACAGGCGACAGGGCAACCTTCAGCTAGGCAGGGGGAGGCTAGTGATCCCAGCTGAGCCGGCTGCTTCGATGAGAGGACGAGGACTGTGGATGAGAACTGAGTTCAAACAGGCCGCAGGTGTTAAGTCAGGAACGAGCAGAAGGTGAATACCATTACTCGATGGAGACTGGGAGGTGTCTACCGGAGCAGGTGGGGAGGTGTCTGAGAGCTGTCAGCAGGTGGGGAGGTGTCTGCTGGAGCAGGTGGGGAGGTGTCTGCTGGAGCAGGTGGGGAGGTGTCTGCTGGAATATGTGGAGGAAGTGCCTGTGAGTGCAGGTGGGGGGGTTGCCTGCGAGTGTAGATGGGGAGGTTTCTGATGAAGCAGGTTTGGAGTGGTCTGATCACACAGATGGGGAGGTGTCTGCTGGAGCTGTTGGGAAGTTGTCTACAGGAAATCTGGGATGTATATGCTGGAGCAGTTTGTGCGGTGTCTGTGGGAGGAGGTGGGGAGGTTTCTGCTGGAGGGGGTGGGGTGTCTGCCGGTGAGGGTGGGGAGGTGTCTGCCTGACCAGGTTGGGAGATGTCTACAGCAGCAGGCTTGATGACAGGAGAGCTTGTTTTTTGAATTAGTTCCCAGTTTCTGGCCGTCAAAACTTGCCTGTTGATGACAGGTGGATCTGCATGTGCTCAGCAACCAGCCAGCAATCCACCCTGTCAAAATGCTATTAATTAACGATTAATTTGCTTGAGATGTAAGAGAATCCCAGTCTGATCAGTCACGAGGAACACGGTTCAGAGAGTTGCTTGGCATAATTATTCCAAAAACATTTATGATTTTAAAACAATGAGTGGGAATGATTAAGACATCAGTGAAGATATTCACGACTAAATATTTAACCTTTCAAAATGAGGTTCGGTGATAAAACTTTATTTCTGTTTTGCACTCAGGCCCCCAGACCCTTCGTACCACACCGACCAGCAGCCCGTGATTTAACCCTGCCACGTCACAGGACAATTCACAGTGACTAATTAACATACTAACCGGTACGTCTTTGGACTGTGGGAGGAAACCGGAGCACCCGGAGGAAACACACGCGGTCACAGAGAGAACAAACACACTCCTTAAGAATGGTGCGAGGATTGATCTCGAAACTCCAGGATGTCCCCAAGGTGCGAAAGCAACACACTGACTGCCAGGCTGCTGTGGCAACCATCCCTACTGACCGGGCCGATCTGAGTGAAAGTACCCAGTCGTGGTGGAATTGTGCAACGTGTCCAAGATAGTCTCCTTGTGCCGTGCACTGTTTAGAGTAACAGTACTGCTCAGGGAGCAGCAGAACTGGACCTCCACTTCGAGAACAAACAGCAGTCAGTGAACACAATTCTATTCATTTTAAGAATAAAGTACTTTTAAAAATAAATTCTCCCTCTCTCCCTGTCTCTCTCCTTCTCTCTCTCTCTCCCCTCTCTCTCCCTCTCCCTCTCTCTCTCACCCTCTCTTTCTCCCTCTGTCTCTCTCCCTCCCTCTCTCTCCCCTCTCTCTCTCTCCCTCTCACTCTCTCTCTCCCTCTCTCTCTCTCCCTCTCACTCTCTCTCTCCCTCTCTCTCCCTCCCTCTCTCCCTCTCTTTCTCCCTCTCTCTCTCTCCCTCCCTCTCTCTCCCCCTCTCTCTCTCTCTCTCCCTCTCTCCCTCCCTCTCTCTCTCTCCCTCTCACTCTCTCTCTCCCTCCCTCTCTCCCTCTCTTTCTCCCTCCCTCTCTCTCCCCCCCTCTCTGTCTCTCCCTCCCTCCCTCTCTCTCCCTCCCTCTCTCTCTCTCCCCCTCTCTCTCTCCCCCTCTCTCTCTCCCCCTCTCTCTCTCCCTCTCTCTTTCTCTCTCTCTCCCTCCCTCTCTCTCTCTCCCTCTCTCTCTCACCCTCTCTCTCCCTCTCTCTCTCTCTCTCTCTCCCTCTCTCCTGGTTATGTGACCACTGACACCAGGCAGACAATTTCTGAAGAGTATTGATAACGGCTGGGGTCACCCGTCTTGTAAAGACACTGCCCAGAAGAAGGCAATGGCAAACCACTTCTGTAGAAAAATTTGCCAAGAGTAAAGCACGGCCGAACAACCATGATCAACACATCATACAACACGGCACATAACGAACAAACAATATATACATCTCTTATTGTAATTTATAGTTTTTTATTATTATGCATTGCAATGCACCTCTGTCAAAAGACAACAAATTTCACCACGCACGCCAGTGATAGTAAACCAGATTCCGAGCGCCAGGGGGAGATGGTACAGGCTAGATCGATCATCTTTGGAACACTGGTGATTGAGGGATGATCTTATAGAGGTTTATCAGATCATTTTTTTACTTACTGGGATACAGTGCAGTGTAGGCCCTTTTGGAGGGACCTGCAGCTTTGACATGCTTTAAGCTGAGAAAATTCCCAGGGTCTGACCAAGTGAACCCACTGACCTTAAGGGATGCTTGTGCTGAAATCGTGAAGGCCCTTGTGGAGATACTCGTTTCGTCATTAGCCACTGGCTGGAGGGTGGCGAATGTTGTTCCGTTGTTTCAGAAAGGTAGCAAGAACAGGCCGGGGAGTCTGACCTGAGTTGTTGGGAAGCTACTGAAGGGAATTCTGAGGGACGAGATCCACCAGCACTTGGATAGTCGAGGCCTGACCAGGAATAGTCAGTGTGGTCTTGTCTGACGAATCTTCTGGAGTTTTTAAAGAGGTAACCGAGGGGGTAGATGAAGATAGGGCACTGGGTGGACTTGTATAGGCTTCAGTAAAGCCTCTGACAAGGCCTCACATGGCAGGCTGATCTGGAAAGCTGGGTGCAGAGGGGAAGACTCAGGTGCAACTACCGAGGTGGATTTCTAATTGACTCGATGACAAGAAGCAAAGGATGATGGTTGAATGCCGATTCTCCAACTGGGGGCCCGTGACAGGTGGGGTGCCCCAGGAGGCACAGTTGGGACCCCTGTTATTCATTACTTATGTAAATGATTTGGACTTAAATTAGACCATAAGATATAGGAGCAGAATTAGGCCATTTGGCCCATCGAGTCTGCTCCACCGTTTCATCATGATGGTCTGACTAGTCAACTACCTATCAGCCTCTGCCTTAAAGATACCCGATGACTCGGCCTCCACAATCGCTTGCACTACGAGTTCCACAGATTCACCCTCTGGCTAAAGAAATTCCTCCTCCTCTCTCTTCTAAAAGGAAGCCCCTCTATTCTGAGGTTGAGCCCTTTGGTCCTAGACTCCCCCACCTTTGGAAACACCCTCTCCACATCCACTCTATCTGTGCCCTCTGGTCCTAGACTCCCCCACTATAGGAAACACCCTCTCCACATCCACTCTATCTGTGTCCTCTGGTCCTAGACTACCCCACTATAGGAAACATCCTCTCCACATCCACTCTATCTGTGTCCTCTGGTCCTAGACTCCCCCACCTTTGGAAACATCCTCTCCACATCCACTCTATCTGTGTCCTCTGGTCCTAGACTCCCCCACCTTTGGAAACATCCTCTCCACATCCACTCTATCTGTGTCCTCTAGTCCTAGACTCCCCCACTATAGGAAACACCCTCTCCACATCCACTCTATCTGTGTCCTCTGGTCCTAGACTCCCCCACTATAGGAAACACCCTCTCCACATCCACTCTATCTGTGTCCTCTGGTCCTAGACTCCCCCACTATAGGAAACATCCTCTCCACATCCACTCTATCTGTGTCCTCTGGTCCTAGACTCCCCCAACTTTGGAAACATCCTCTCCACATCCACTCTATCTGTGTCCTCTGGTCCTAGACTCCCCCACTATAGGAAACACCCTATCCACATCCACTCTATCTGTGTCCTCTGGTCCTAGACTCCCCCACTATAGGAAACACCCTCTCCACATCCACTCATTCTGTGTCCTCTGGTCCTAGACTCCCCCACCTTTGGAAACATCCTCTCCACATCCATTCTATCTGTGATCCTAGACTCCCCCACCTTTGGAAACACCCTCTCCACATCCACTCTATCTGTGCCCTCTGGTCCTAGACTCCCCCACTATAGGAAACACCCTCTCCACATCCACTCTATCTGTGCCCTCTGGTCCTAGACTCACCCACTATAGGAAACACCCTCTCCACATCCACTCTATCTGTGCCCTCTGGTCCTAGACTCCCCCACTATAGGAAACATCCTCTCCACATCCACTCTATCTGTGTCCTCTGATCCTAGACTCCCCCACTATAGGAAACATCCTCTCCACATCCACTCTATCTGTGATCCTAGACTCCCCCACCTTTGGAAACATCCTCTCCACATCCATTCTATCTGTGATCCTAGACTCCCCCACCTTTGGAAACACCCTCTCCACATCCACTCTATCTGTGCCCTCTGGTCCTAGACTCCCCCACTATAGGAAACACCCTCTCCACATCCACTCTATCTGTGCCCTCTGGTCCTAGACTCACCCACTATAGGAAACACCCTCTCCACATCCACTCTATCTGTGCCCTTTGGTCCTAGACTCACCCACTATAGGAAACACCCTCTCCACATCCACTCTATCTGTGTCCTCTGGTCCTAGACTCCCCCACTATAGGAAACACCCTCTCCACATCCACTCTATCTGTGCCCTCTGGTCCTAGACTCCCCCACTATAGGAAACACCCTCTCCACATCCACTCTATCTGTGCCCTCTGGTCCTAGACTCACCCACTATAGGAAACACCCTCTCCACATCCACTCTATCTGTGCCCTCTGGTCCTAGACTCACCCACTATAGGAAACACCCTCTCCACATCCACTCTATCTGTGCCCTCTGGTCCTAGACTCCCCCACTATAGGAAACATCCTCTCCACATCCACTCTATCTGTGTCCTCTGATCCGATACTCCCCCACCTTTGGAAACATCCTCTCCACATCCACTCTATCTGTGTCCTCTGGTACTAGATTCCCCCACTATAGGAAACACCCTCTCCACATCCACTCTATCTGTGTCCTCTGGTCCTAGACTCCCCCACCTTTGGAAACATCCTCTGCACATCCACTCTATCTGTGTCCTCTGGTCCTAGACTCCCCCACCTTTGGAAACATCCTCTCCACATCCACTCTATCTGTGTCCTCTGGTCCTAGACTCCCCAATATAGGAAACATCCTCTCCACATCCACTCTATCTGTGCCCTCTGGTCCTAGACTCCCCCACTATAGGAAACATCCTCTCCACATCCACTCTATCTGTGTCCTCTGGTCCTAGACTCCCCCACTGTAGGAAACACCCTCTTCACATCCACTCTATCTGTGCCCTCTGGTCCTAGACTCCCCCACTATAGGAAACATCCTCTCCACATCCATTCTATCTGTGCCCTCTGGTCCTAGACTCCCCCACTATAGGAAACACCCTCTCCACATCCACTCTATCTGTGTCCTCTGGTCCTAGACTCCCCCACCTTTGGAAACATCCTCTCCACATCCACTCTATCTGTGTCCTCTGGTCCTAGACTCCCCCACCATAGGAAACATCCTCTCCACATCCACTCTATCTGTGTCCTCTGGTCCTAGACTCCCCCACTATAGGAAACATCCTCTCCACATCCACTCTATCTGTGTCCTCTGGTCCTAGACTCCCCCAACTTTGGAAACATCCTCTCCACATCCACTCTATCTGTGTCCTCTGGTCCTAGACTCCCCCACTATAGGAAACACCCTATCCACATCCACTCTATCTGTGTCCTCTGGTCCTAGACTCCCCCACTATAGGAAACACCCTCTCCACATCCACTCATTCTGTGTCCTCTGGTCCTAGACTCCCCCACCTTTGGAAACATCCTCTCCACATCCATTCTATCTGTGATCCTAGACTCCCCCACCTTTGGAAACACCCTCTCCACATCCACTCTATCTGTGCCCTCTGGTCCTAGACTCCCCCACTATAGGAAACACCCTCTCCACATCCACTCTATCTGTGCCCTCTGGTCCTAGACTCACCCACTATAGGAAACACCCTCTCCACATCCACTCTATCTGTGCCCTCTGGTCCTAGACTCCCCCACTATAGGAAACATCCTCTCCACATCCACTCTATCTGTGTCCTCTGATCCTAGACTCCCCCACTATAGGAAACATCCTCTCCACATCCACTCTATCTGTGATCCTAGACTCCCCCACCTTTGGAAACATCCTCTCCACATCCATTCTATCTGTGATCCTAGACTCCCCCACCTTTGGAAACACCCTCTCCACATCCACTCTATCTGTGCCCTCTGGTCCTAGACTCCCCCACTATAGGAAACACCCTCTCCACATCCACTCTATCTGTGCCCTCTGGTCCTAGACTCACCCACTATAGGAAACACCCTCTCCACATCCACTCTATCTGTGCCCTTTGGTCCTAGACTCACCCACTATAGGAAACACCCTCTCCACATCCACTCTATCTGTGTCCTCTGGTCCTAGACTCCCCCACTATAGGAAACACCCTCTCCACATCCACTCTATCTGTGCCCTCTGGTCCTAGACTCCCCCACTATAGGAAACACCCTCTCCACATCCACTCTATCTGTGCCCTCTGGTCCTAGACTCACCCACTATAGGAAACACCCTCTCCACATCCACTCTATCTGTGCCCTCTGGTCCTAGACTCACCCACTATAGGAAACACCCTCTCCACATCCACTCTATCTGTGCCCTCTGGTCCTAGACTCCCCCACTATAGGAAACATCCTCTCCACATCCACTCTATCTGTGTCCTCTGATCCGAGACTCCCCCACCTTTGGAAACATCCTCTCCACATCCACTCTATCTGTGTCCTCTGGTCCTAGATTCCCCCACTATAGGAAACACCCTCTCCACATCCACTCTATCTGTGTCCTCTGGTCCTAGACTCCCCCACCTTTGGAAACATCCTCTGCACATCCACTCTATCTGTGTCCTCTGGTCCTAGACTCCCCCACCTTTGGAAACATCCTCTCCACATCCACTCTATCTGTGTCCTCTGGTCCTAGACTCCCCAATATAGGAAACATCCTCTCCACATCCACTCTATCTGTGCCCTCTGGTCCTAGACTCCCCCACTATAGGAAACATCCTCTCCACATCCACTCTATCTGTGTCCTCTGGTCCTAGACTCCCCCACTGTAGGAAACACCCTCTCCACATCCACTCTATCTGTGCCCTCTGGTCCTAGACTCCCCCACTATAGGAAACATCCTCTCCACATCCATTCTATCTGTGCCCTCTGGTCCTAGACTCCCCCACTATAGGAAACACCCTCTCCACATCCACTCTATCTGTGTCCTCTGGTCCTAGACTCCCCCACCTTTGGAAACATCCTCTCCACATCCACTCTATCTGTGTCCTCTGGTCCTAGACTCCCCCACCATAGGAAACATCCTCTCCACATCCACTCTATCTGTGTCCTCTGGTCCTAGACTCCCCCACTATAGGAAACATCCTCTCCACATCCACTCTATCTGTGTCCTCTGGACCTAGACTCCCCCACTATAGGAAACACCCTCTCCACATCCACTCTATCTGTGTCCTCTGGTCCTAGACTCCCCCACCATAGGAAACATCCTCTCCACATCCACTCTATCTGTGTCCTCTGGTCCTAGACTCCCCCACTATAGGAAACACCCTCTCCACATCCACTCATTCTGTGTCCTCTGGTCCTAGACTCCCCCACCTTTGGAAACATCCTCTCCACATCCATTCTATCTGTGATCCTAGACTCCCCCACCTTTGGAAACACCCTCTCCACATCCACTCTATCTGTGCCCTCTGGTCCTAGACTCCCCCACTATAGGAAACACCCTCTCCACATCCACTCTATCTGTGCCCTCTGGTCCTAGACTCACCCACTATAGGAAACACCCTCTCCACATCCACTCTATCTGTGCCCTCTGGTCCTAGACTCCCCCACTATAGGAAACATCCTCTCCACATCCACTCTATCTGTGCCCTCTGGTCCTAGACTCCCCCACTATAGGAAACATCCTCTCCACATCCATTCTATCTGTGATCCTAGACTCCCCCACCTTTGGAAACACCCACTCCACATCCACTCTATCTGTGCCCTCTGGTCCTAGACTCCCCCACTACAGGAAACATCCTCTCCACATCCATTCTATCTGTGTCCTCTGGTCCTAGACTCACCCACTATAGGAAACACCCTCTCCACATCCACTCTATCTGTGCCCTCTGGTCCTAGACTCACCCACTATAGGAAACACCCTCTCCACATCCACTCTATCTGTGCCCTCTGGTCCTAGACTCCCCCACTACAGGAAACATCCTCTCCACATCCATTCTATCTGTGTCCTCTGGTCCTAGACTCACCCACTATAGGAAACACCCTCTCCACATCCACTCTATCTGTGCCCTCTGGTCCTAGACTCACCCACTATAGGAAACACCCTCTCCACATCCACTCTATCTGTGCCCTCTGGTCCTAGACTCCCCCACCTTTGGAAACATCCTCTCCACATCCACTCTATCTGTGTCCTCTGGTCCTAGACTCCCCCACTATAGGAAACACCCTCTCCACATCCACTCTATCTGTGTCCTCTGGTCCTAGACTCCCCCACTACAGGAAACATCCTCTCCACATCCACTCTATCTGTGTCCTCTGGTCCTAGACTCCCCCACTATAGGAAACATCCTCTCCACATCCACTCTATCTGTGTCCTCTGGTCCTAGACTCCCCCACTATAGGAAACACCCTCTCCACATCCACTCTATCTGTGTCCTCTGGTCCTAGACTCCCCCACTATAGGAAACATCCTCTCCACATCCACTCTATCTGTGTCCTCTGGTCCTAGACTCCCCCACCTTTGGAAACATCCTCTCCACATCCACTCTATCTGTGTCCTCTGGTCCTAGACTCCCCCACCTTTGGAAACATCCTCTCCACATCCACTCTATCTGTGTCCTCTGGTCCTAGACTCCCCCACTATAGGAAACACCCTCTCCACATCCACTCTATCTGTGTCCTCTGGTCCTAGACTCCCCCACTATAGGAAACACCCTCTCCACATCCACTCTATCTGTGTCCTCTGGTCCTAGACTCCCCCAATATAGGAAACATCCTCTCCACATCCACTCTATCTGTGTCCTCTGGTCCTAGACTCCCCCAACTTTGGAAACATCCTCTCCACATCCACTCTATCTGTGTCCTCTGGTCCTAGACTCCCCCACTATAGGAAACACCCTCTCCACATCCACTCTATCTGTGTCCTCTGGTCCTAGACTCCCCCACTATAGGAAACACCCTCTCCACATCCACTCATTCTGTGTCCTCTGGTCCTAGACTCCCCCACCTTTGGAAACATCCTCTCCACATCCATTCTATCTGTGATCCTAGACTCCCCCACCTTTGGAAACACCCTCTCCACATCCACTCTATCTGTGCCCTCTGGTCCTAGACTCCCCCACTATAGGAAACATCCTTTCCACATCCACTCTATCTGTGTCCTCTGGTCCTAGACTCCCCCACTATAGGAAACACCCTCTCCACATCCACTCTATCTGTGTCCTCTGGTCCTAGACTCCCCCACTATAGGAAACACCCTCTCCACATCCACTCTATCTGTGTCCTCTGGTCCTAGACTCCCCCACTACAGGAAACATCCTCTCCACATCCACTCTATCTGTGTCCTCTGGTCCTAGACTCCCCCACTATAGGAAACATCCTCTCCACATCCACTCTATCTGTGTCCTCTGGTCCTAGACTCCCCCACTATAGGAAACACCCTCTGCACATCCACTCTATCTGTGTCCTCTGGTCCTAGACTCCCCCACTATAGGAAACATCCTCTCCACATCCACTCTATCTGTGTCCTCTGGTCCTAGACTCCCCCACCTTTGGAAACATCTTCTCCACATCCACTCTATCTGTGTCCTCTGGTCCTAGACTCCCCCACCTTTGGAAACATCCTCTCCACATCCACTCTATCTGTGTCCTCTGGTCCTAGACTCCCCCACTATAGGAAACACCCTCTCCACATCCACTCATTCTGTGTCCTCTGGTCCTAGACTCCCCCACCTTTGGAAACATCCTCTCCACATCCATTCTATCTGTGATCCTAGACTCCCCCACCTTTGGAAACACCCTCTCCACATCCACTCTATCTGTGCCCTCTGGTCCTAGACTCCCCCACTATAGGAAACACCCTCTCCACATCCACTCTATCTGTGCCCTCTGGTCCTAGACTCACCCACTATAGGAAACACCCTCTCCACATCCACTCTATCTGTGTCCTCTGATCCTAGACTCCCCCACTATAGGAAACATCCTCTCCACATCCACTCTATCTGTGATCCTAGACTCCCCCACCTTTGGAAACATCCTCTCCACATCCATTCTATCTGTGATCCTAGACTCCCCCACCTTTGGAAACACCCTCTCCACATCCACTCTATCTGTGCCCTCTGGTCCTAGACTCCCCCACTATAGGAAACACCCTCTCCACATCCACTCTATCTGTGTCCTCTGGTCCTAGACTCCCCCACCTTTGGAAACATCCTCTCCACATCCACTCTATCTGTGTCCTCTGGTCCTAGACTCCCCCACCTTTGGAAACATCCTCTCCACATCCACTCTATCTGTGTCCTCTGGTCCTAGACTCCCCAATATAGGAAACATCCTCTCCACATCCACTCTATCTGTGCCCTCTGGTCCTAGACTCCCCCACTATAGGAAACATCCTCTCCACATCCACTCTATCTGTGTCCTCTGGTCCTAGACTCCCCCACTGTAGGAAACACCCTCTCCACATCCACTCTATCTGTGCCCTCTGGTCCTAGACTCCCCCACTATAGGAAACATCCTCTCCACATCCATTCTATCTGTGCCCTCTGGTCCTAGACTCCCCCACTATAGGAAACACCCTCTCCACATCCACTCTATCTGTGTCCTCTGGTCCTAGACTCCCCCACCTTTGGAAACATCCTCTCCACATCCACTCTATCTGTGTCCTCTGGTCCTAGACTCCCCCACCATAGGAAACATCCTCTCCACATCCACTCTATCTGTGTCCTCTGGTCCTAGACTCCCCCACTATAGGAAACATCCTCTCCACATCCACTCTATCTGTGTCCTCTGGTCCTAGACTCCCCCACTATAGGAAACACCCTCTCCACATCCACTCTATCTGTGTCCTCTGGTCCTAGACTCCCCCACCATAGGAAACATCCTCTCCACATCCACTCTATCTGTGTCCTCTGGTCCTAGACTCCCCCACTATAGGAAACACCCTCTCCACATCCACTCATTCTGTGTCCTCTGGTCCTAGACTCCCCCACCTTTGGAAACATCCTCTCCACATCCATTCTATCTGTGATCCTAGACTCCCCCACCTTTGGAAACACCCTCTCCACATCCACTCTATCTGTGCCCTCTGGTCCTAGACTCCCCCACTATAGGAAACACCCTCTCCACATCCACTCTATCTGTGCCCTCTGGTCCTAGACTCACCCACTATAGGAAACACCCTCTCCACATCCACTCTATCTGTGCCCTCTTGTCCTAGACTCCCCCACTATAGGAAACATCCTCTCCACATCCACTCTATCTGTGCCCTCTGGTCCTAGACTCCCCCACTATAGGAAACATCCTCTCCACATCCATTCTATCTGTGATCCTAGACTCCCCCACCTTTGGAAACACCCACTCCACATCCACTCTATCTGTGCCCTCTGGTCCTAGACTCCCCCACTACAGGAAACATCCTCTCCACATCCATTCTATCTGTGTCCTCTGGTCCTAGACTCACCCACTATAGGAAACACCCTCTCCACATCCACTCTATCTGTGCCCTCTGGTCCTAGACTCACCCACTATAGGAAACACCCTCTCCACATCCACTCTATCTGTGCCCTCTGGTCCTAGACTCCCCCACCTTTGGAAACATCCTCTCCACATCCACTCTATCTGTGTCCTCTGGTCCTAGACTCCCCCACTATAGGAAACACCCTCTCCACATCCACTCTATCTGTGTCCTCTGGTCCTAGACTCCCCCACTACAGGAAACATCCTCTCCACATCCACTCTATCTGTGTCCTCTGGTCCTAGACTCCCCCACTATAGGAAACATCCTCTCCACATCCACTCTATCTGTGTCCTCTGGTCCTAGACTCCCCCACTATAGGAAACACCCTCTCCACATCCACTCTATCTGTGTCCTCTGGTCCTAGACTCCCCCACTATAGGAAACATCCTCTCCACATCCACTCTATCTGTGTCCTCTGGTCCTCGACTCCCCCACCTTTGGAAACATCCTCTCCACATCCACTCTATCTGTGTCCTCTGGTCCTAGACTCCCCCACCTTTGGAAACATCCTCTCCACATCCACTCTATCTGTGTCCTCTGGTCCTAGACTCCCCCACTATAGGAAACACCCTCTCCACATCCACTCTATCTGTGTCCTCTGGTCCTAGACTCCCCCACTATAGGAAACACCCTCTCCACATCCACTCTATCTGTGTCCTCTGGTCCTAGACTCCCCCACTATAGGAAACATCCTCTCCACATCCACTCTATCTGTGTCCTCTGGTCCTAGACTCCCCCAACTTTGGAAACATCCTCTCCACATCCACTCTATCTGTGTCCTCTGGTCCTAGACTCCCCCACTATAGGAAACACCCTCTCCACATCCACTCTATCTGTGTCCTCTGGTCCTAGACTCCCCCACTATAGGAAACACCCTCTCCACATCCACTCATTCTGTGTCCTCTGGTCCTAGACTCCCCCACCTTTGGAAACATCCTCTCCACATCCATTCTATCTGTGATCCTAGACTCCCCCACCTTTGGAAACACCCTCTCCACATCCACTCTATCTGTGCCCTCTGGTCCTACACTCCCCCACTATAGGAAACATCCTTTCCACATCCACTCTATCTGTGTCCTCTGGTCCTAGACTCCCCCACTATAGGAAACACCCTCTCCACATCCACTCTATCTGTGTCCTCTGGTCCTAGACTCCCCCACTATAGGAAACACCCTCTCCACATCCACTCTATCTGTGTCCTCTGGTCCTAGACTCCCCCACTACAGGAAACATCCTCTCCACATCCACTCTATCTGTGTCCTCTGGTCCTAGACTCCCCCACTATAGGAAACATCCTCTCCACATCCACTCTATCTGTGTCCTCTGGTCCTAGACTCCCCCACTATAGGAAACACCCTCTGCACATCCACTCTATCTGTGTCCTCTGGTCCTAGACTCCCCCACTATAGGAAACATCCTCTCCACATCCACTCTATCTGTGTCCTCTGGTCCTAGACTCCCCCACCTTTGGAAACATCCTCTCCACATCCACTCTATCTGTGTCCTCTGGTCCTAGACTCCCCCACCTTTGGAAACATCCTCTCCACATCCACTCTCTCTGTGTCCTCTGGTCCTAGACTCCCCCACTATAGGAAACACCCTCTCCACATCCACTCTATCTGTGTCCTCTGGTCCTAGACTCCCCCACTATAGGAAACACCCTCTCCACATCCACTCTATCTGTGTCCTCTGGTCCTAGACTCCCCCACTATAGGAAACATCCTCTCCACATCCACTCTATCTGTGTCCTCTGGTCCTAGACTCCCCCAACTTTGGAAACATCCTCTCCACATCCACTCTATCTGTGTCCTCTGGTCCTAGACTCCCCCACTATAGGAAACACCCTCTCCACATCCACTCTATCTGTGTCCTCTGGTCCTAGACTCCCCCACTATAGGAAACACCCTCTCCACATCCACTCATTCTGTGTCCTCTGGTCCTAGACTCCCCCACCTTTGGAAACATCCTCTCCACATCCATTCTATCTGTGATCCTAGACTCCCCCACCTTTGGAAACACCCTCTCCACATCCACTCTATCTGTGCTCTCTGGTCCTAGACTCCCCCACTATAGGAAACACCCTCTCCACATCCACTCTATCTGTGTCCTCTGGTCCTAGACTCCCCCACTATAGGAAACATCCTCTCCACATCCACTCTATCTGTGCCCTCTGGTCCTAGACTCCCCCACTATAGGAAACACCCTCTCCACATCCACTCTATCTGTGCCCTCTGGTCCTAGACTCACCCACTATAGGAAACACCCTCTCGACATCCACTCTATCTGTGTCCTCTGATCCTAGACTCCCCCACTATAGGAAACATCCTCTCCACATCCACTCTATCTGTGCCCTCTGGTCCTAGACTCCCCCACTATAGGAAACACCCTCTCCACATCCACTCTATCTGTGCCCTCTGGTCCTAGACTCACCCACTATAGGAAACACCCTCTCGACATCCACTCTATCTGTGTCCTCTGGTCCTAGACTCCCCCACTATAGGAAACATCCTCTCCACATCCACTCTATCTGTGTCCTCTGGTCCTAGACTCCCCCACTATAGGAAACATCCTCTCCACATCCACTCTATCTGTGCCCTCTGGTCCTAGACTCACCCACTATAGGAAACACCCTCTCGACATCCACTCTATCTGTGTCCTCTGATCCTAGACTCCCCCACTATAGGAAACATCCTCTCCACATCCACTCTATCTGTGTCCTCTGATCCTAGACTCACCCACTATAGGAAACATCCTCTCCACATCCACTCTATCTGTGCCCTCTGGTCCTAGACTCCCCCACTATAGGAAACACCCTCTCCACATCCACTCTATCTGTGTCCTCTGGTCCTAGACTCCCCCACTATAGGAAACATCCTCTCCACATCCATTCTATCTGTGATCCTAGACTCCCTCACCTTTGGAAACATCCTCTCCACATCCACTCTATCTGTGTCCTCTGGTCCTAGATTCCCCCACTATAGGAAACACCCTCTCCACATCCACTCTATCTGTGTCCTCTGGTCCTAGACTCCCCCACCTTTGGAAACATCCTCTCCACATCCACTCTATCTGTGTCCTCTGGTCCTAGACTCCCCCACTATAGGAAACACCCTCTCCACATCCACTCATTCTGTGTCCTCTGGTCCTAGACTCCCCCACCTTTGGAAACATCCTCTCCACATCCACTCTATCTGTGCCCTCTGGTCCTAGACTCCCCCACTATAGGAAACACCATCTCCACATCCACTCTATCTGTGCCCTCTGGTCCTAGACTCACCCACTATAGGAAACACCCTCTCCACATCCACTCTATCTGTGTCCTCTGGTCCTAGACTCCCCCACTATAGGAAACACCCTCTCCACATCCACTCATTCTGTGTCCTCTGGTCCTAGACTCCCCCACCTTTGGAAACATCCTCTCCACATCCATTCTATCTGTGATCCTATACTCCCCCACCTTTGGAAACACCCTCTCCACATCCACTCTATCTGTGCCCTCTGGTCCTAGACTCCCCCACTATAGGAAACACCCTCTCTACATCCACTCTATCTGTGTCCTCTGGTCCTAGACTCCCCCACTATAGGAAACACCCTCTCCACATCCACTCTATCTGTGTCCTCTGGTCCTAGACTCCCCCACTATAGGAAACACCCTCTCAACATCCACTCTATCTGTGTCCTCTGGTCCTAGACTCCCCCACTATAGGAAACATCCTCTCCACATCCACTCTATCTGTGTCCTCTGGTCCTAGACTCCCCCAACTTTGGAAACATCCTCTCCACATCCACTCTATCTGTGTCCTCTGGTCCTAGACTCCCCCACTATAGGAAACACCCTATCCACATCCACTCTATCTGTGTCCTCTGGTCCTAGACTCCCCCACTATAGGAAACACCCTCTCCACATCCACTCATTCTGTGTCCTCTGGTCCTAGACTCCCCCACCTTTGGAAACATCCTCTCCACATCCATTCTATCTGTGATCCTAGACTCCCCCACCTTTGGAAACACCCTCTCCACATCCACTCTATCTGTGCCCTCTGGTCCTAGACTCCCCCACTATAGGAAACACCCTCTCCACATCCACTCTATCTGTGCCCTCTGGTCCTAGACTCACCCACTATAGGAAACACCCTCTCCACATCCACTCTATCTGTGCCCTCTGGTCCTAGACTCCCCCACTATAGGAAACATCCACTCCACATCCACTCTATCTGTGTCCTCTGATCCTAGACTCCCCCACTATAGGAAACATCCTCTCCACATCCACTCTATCTGTGATCCTAGACTCCCCCACCTTTGGAAACATCCTCTCCACATCCATTCTATCTGTGATCCTAGACTCCCCCACCTTTGGAAACACCCTCTCCACATCCACTCTATCTGTGCCCTCTGGTCCTAGACTCCCCCACTATAGGAAACACCCTCTCCACATCCACTCTATCTGTGCCCTCTGGTCCTAGACTCACCCACTATAGGAAACACCCTCTCCACATCCACTCTATCTGTGCCCTCTGGTCCTAGACTCACCCACTATAGGAAACACCCTCTCCACATCCACTCTATCTGTGCCCTCTGGTCCTAGACTCCCCCACTATAGGAAACATCCTCTCCACATCCACTCTATCTGTGCCCTCTGGTCCTAGACTCCCCCACTATAGGAAACACCCTCTCCACATCCACTCTATCTGTGTCCTCTGGTCCTAGACTCCCCCACTATAGGAAACATCCTCTCCACATCCACTCTATCTGTGCCCTCTGGTCCTAGACTCACCCACTATAGGAAACACCCTCTCGACATCCACTCTATCTGTGTCCTCTGATCCTAGACTCCCCCACTATAGGAAACATCCTCTCCACATCCACTCTATCTGTGTCCTCTGATCCTAGACTCACCCACTATAGGAAACATCCTCTCCACATCCACTCTATCTGTGCCCTCTGGTCCTAGACTCCCCCACTATAGGAAACACCCTCTCCACATCCACTCTATCTGTGTCCTCTGGTCCTAGACTCCCCCACTATAGGAAACATCCTCTCCACATCCATTCTATCTGTGATCCTAGACTCCCTCACCTTTGGAAACATCCTCTCCACATCCACTCTATCTGTGTCCTCTGGTCCTAGATTCCCCCACTATAGGAAACACCCTCTCCACATCCACTCTATCTGTGTCCTCTGGTCCTAGACTCCCCCACCTTTGGAAACATCCTCTCCACATCCACTCTATCTGTGTCCTCTGGTCCTAGACTCCCCCACTATAGGAAACACCCTCTCCACATCCACTCATTCTGTGTCCTCTGGTCCTAGACTCCCCCACCTTTGGAAACATCCTCTCCACATCCACTCTATCTGTGCCCTCTGGTCCTAGACTCCCCCACTATAGGAAACACCATCTCCACATCCACTCTATCTGTGCCCTCTGGTCCTAGACTCACCCACTATAGGAAACACCCTCTCCACATCCACTCTATCTGTGTCCTCTGGTCCTAGACTCCCCCACTATAGGAAACACCCTCTCCACATCCACTCATTCTGTGTCCTCTGGTCCTAGACTCCCCCACCTTTGGAAACATCCTCTCCACATCCATTCTATCTGTGATCCTATACTCCCCCACCTTTGGAAACACCCTCTCCACATCCACTCTATCTGTGCCCTCTGGTCCTAGACTCCCCCACTATAGGAAACACCCTCTCTACATCCACTCTATCTGTGTCCTCTGGTCCTAGACTCCCCCACTATAGGAAACACCCTCTCCACATCCACTCTATCTGTGTCCTCTGGTCCTAGACTCCCCCACTATAGGAAACACCCTCTCAACATCCACTCTATCTGTGTCCTCTGGTCCTAGACTCCCCCACTATAGGAAACATCCTCTCCACATCCACTCTATCTGTGTCCTCTGGTCCTAGACTCCCCCAACTTTGGAAACATCCTCTCCACATCCACTCTATCTGTGTCCTCTGGTCCTAGACTCCCCCACTATAGGAAACACCCTATCCACATCCACTCTATCTGTGTCCTCTGGTCCTAGACTCCCCCACTATAGGAAACACCCTCTCCACATCCACTCATTCTGTGTCCTCTGGTCCTAGACTCCCCCACCTTTGGAAACATCCTCTCCACATCCATTCTATCTGTGATCCTAGACTCCCCCACCTTTGGAAACACCCTCTCCACATCCACTCTATCTGTGCCCTCTGGTCCTAGACTCCCCCACTATAGGAAACACCCTCTCCACATCCACTCTATCTGTGCCCTCTGGTCCTAGACTCACCCACTATAGGAAACACCCTCTCCACATCCACTCTATCTGTGCCCTCTGGTCCTAGACTCCCCCACTATAGGAAACATCCACTCCACATCCACTCTATCTGTGTCCTCTGATCCTAGACTCCCCCACTATAGGAAACATCCTCTCCACATCCACTCTATCTGTGATCCTAGACTCCCCCACCTTTGGAAACATCCTCTCCACATCCATTCTATCTGTGATCCTAGACTCCCCCACCTTTGGAAACACCCTCTCCACATCCACTCTATCTGTGCCCTCTGGTCCTAGACTCCCCCACTATAGGAAACACCCTCTCCACATCCACTCTATCTGTGCCCTCTGGTCCTAGACTCACCCACTATAGGAAACACCCTCTCCACATCCACTCTATCTGTGCCCTCTGGTCCTAGACTCACCCACTATAGGAAACACCCTCTCCACATCCACTCTATCTGTGCCCTCTGGTCCTAGACTCACCCACTATAGGAAACACCCTCTCCACATCCACTCTATCTGTGTCCTCTGGTCCTAGACTCCCCCACTATAGGAAACACCCTCTCCACATCCACTCTATCTGTGCCCTCTGGTCCTAGACTCCCCCACTATAGGAAACACCCTCTCCACATCCACTCTATCTGTGTCCTCTGGTCCTAGACTCCCCCACCACAGGAAACATCCTCTCCACATCCACTCTATCTGTGTCCTCTGGTCCTAGACTCCCCCACTATAGGAAACATCCTCTCCACATCCACTCTATCTGTGCCCTCTGGTCCTAGACTCACCCACTATAGGAAACATCCTCTCCACATCCACTCTATCTGTGTCCTCTGATCCTAGACTCCCCCACCTTTGGAAACATCCTCTCCACATCCACTCTATCTGTGTCCTCTGGTCCTAGATTCCCCCACTATAGGAAACACCCTCTCCACATCCACTCTATCTGTGTCCTCTGGTCCTAGACTCCCCCACCTTTGGAAACATCCTCTCCACATCCACTCTATCTGTGTCCTCTGGTCCTAGACTCCCCCACCTTTGGAAACATCCTCTCCACATCCACTCTATCTGTGTCCTCTGGTCCTAGACTCCCCAATATAGGAAACATCCTCTCCACATCCACTCTATCTGTGCCCTCTGGTCCTAGACTCCCCCACTATAGGAAACATCCTCTCCACATCCACTCTATCTGTGTCCTCTGGTCCTAGACTCCCCCACTGTAGGAAACACCCTCTCCACATCCACTCTATCTGTGCCCTCTGGTCCTAGACTCCCCCACTATAGGAAACATCCTCTCCACATCCATTCTATCTGTGCCCTCTGGTCCTAGACTCCCCCACTATAGGAAACACCCTCTCCACATCCACTCTATCTGTGTCCTCTGGTCCTAGACTCCCCCACCTTTGGAAACATCCTCTCCACATCCACTCTATCTGTGTCCTCTGGTCCTAGACTCCCCCACCATAGGAAACATCCTCTCCACATCCACTCTATCTGTGTCCTCTGGTCCTAGACTCCCCCACTATAGGAAACATCCTCTCCACATCCACTCTATCTGTGTCCTCTGGTCCTAGACTCCCCCACTATAGGAAACACCCTCTCCACATCCACTCTATCTGTGTCCTCTGGTCCTAGACTCCCCCACTATAGGAAGCATCCTCTCCACATCCACTCTATCTGTGTCCTCTGGTCCTAGACTCCCCCACTATAGGAAACACCCTCTCCACATCCACTCATTCTGTGTCCTCTGATCCTAGACTCCCCCACCTTTGGAAACATCCTCTCCACATCCATTCTATCTGTGATCCTAGACTCCCCCACCTTTGGAAACACCCTCTCCACATCCACTCTATCTGTGCCCTCTGGTCCTAGACTCCCCCACTATAGGAAACACCCTCTCCACATCCACTCTATCTGTGCCCTCTGGTCCTAGACTCACCCACTATAGGAAACACCCTCTCCACATCCACTCTATCTGTGCCCTCTGGTCCTAGACTCCCCCACTATAGGAAACATCCTCTCCACATCCACTCTATCTGTGCCCTCTGGTCCTAGACTCCCCCACTATAGGAAACATCCTCTCCACATCCATTCTATCTGTGATCCTAGACTCCCCCACCTTTGGAAACACCCACTCCACATCCACTCTATCTGTGCCCTCTGGTCCTAGACTCCCCCACTACAGGAAACATCCTCTCCACATCCATTCTATCTGTGTCCTCTGGTCCTAGACTCACCCACTATAGGAAACACCCTCTCCACATCCACTCTATCTGTGCCCTCTGGTCCTAGACTCCCCCACTATAGGAAACACCCTCTCCACATCCACTCTATCTGTGTCCTCTGGTCCTAGACTCCCCCACTACAGGAAACATCCTCTCCACATCCACTCTATCTGTGTCCTCTGGTCCTAGACTCCCCCACTATAGGAAACATCCTCTCCACATCCACTCTATCTGTGTCCTCTGGTCCTAGACTCCCCCACTATAGGAAACACCCTCTCCACATCCACTCTATCTGTGTCCTCTGGTCCTAGACTCCCCCACTATAGGAAACATCCTCTCCACATCCACTCTATCTGTGTTCTCTGGTCCTAGACTCCCCCACCTTTGGAAACATCCTCTCCACATCCACTCTATCTGTGTCCTCTGGTCCTAGACTCCCCCACCTTTGGAAACATCCTCTCCACATCCACTCTATCTGTGTCCTCTGGTCCTAGACTCCCCCACTATAGGAAACACCCTCTCCACATCCACTCTATCTGTGTCCTCTGGTCCTAGACTCCCCCACTATAGGAAACACCCTCTCCACATCCACTCTATCTGTGTCCTCTGGTCCTAGACTCCCCCACTATAGGAAACATCCTCTCCACATCCACTCTATCTGTGTCCTCTGGTCCTAGACTCCCCCAACTTTGGAAACATCCTCTCCACATCCACTCTATCTGTGTCCTCTGGTCCTAGACTCCCCCACTATAGGAAACACCCTCTCCACATCCACTCTATCTGTGTCCTCTGGTCCTAGACTCCCCCACTATAGGAAACACCCTCTCCACATCCACTCATTCTGTGTCCTCTGGTCCTAGACTCCCCCACCTTTGGAAACATCCTCTCCACATCCATTCTATCTGTGATCCTAGACTCCCCCACCTTTGGAAACACCCTCTCCACATCCACTCTATCTGTGCCCTCTGGTCCTAGACTCCCCCACTATAGGAAACACCCTCTCCACATCCACTCTATCTGTGTCCTCTCGTCCTAGACTCCCCCACTATAGGAAACATCCTCTCCACATCCACTCTATCTGTGCCCTCTGGTCCTAGACTCCCCCACTATAGGAAACACCCTCTCCACATCCACTCTATCTGTGTCCTCTGGTCCTAGACTCCCCCACTATAGGAAACATCCTCTCCACATCCACTCTATCTGTGCCCTCTGGTCCTAGACTCACCCACTATAGGAAACACCCTCTCCACATCCACTCTATCTGTGTCCTCTGATCCTAGACTCCCCCACTATAGGAAACATCCTCTCCACATCCACTCTATCTGTGTCCTCTGATCCTAGACTCCCCCACTATAGGAAACATCCTCTCCACATCCACTCTATCTGTGCCCTCTGGTCCTAGACTCCCCCACTATAGGAAACACCCTCTCCACATCCACTCTATCTGTGTCCTCTGGTCCTAGACTCCCCCACTATAGGAAACATCCTCTCCACATCCATTCTATCTGTGATCCTAGACTCCCTCACCTTTGGAAACATCCTCTCCACATCCACTCTATCTGTGTCCTCTGGTCCTAGATTCCCCCACTATAGGAAACACCCTCTCCACATCCACTCTATCTGTGTCCTCTGGTCCTAGACTCCCCCACCTTTGGAAACATCCTCTCCACATCCACTCTATCTGTGTCCTCTGGTCCTAGACTCCCCCACTATAGGAAACATCCTCTCCACATCCACTCTATCTGTGCCCTCTGGTCCTAGACTCACCCACTATAGGAAACACCCTCTCCACATCCACTCTATCTGTGTCCTCTGGTCCTAGACTCCCCCACTATAGGAAACATCCTCTCCACATCCACTCTATCTGTGCCCTCTGGTCCTAGACTCCCCCACTATAGGAAACATCCTCTCCACATCCACTCTATCTGTGTCCTCTGATCCTAGACTCCCCCACCTTTGGAAACATCCTCTCCACATCCACTCTATCTGTGTCCTCTGGTCCTAGATTCCCCCACTATAGGAAACACCCTCTCCACATCCACTCTATCTGTGTCCTCTGGTCCTAGACTCCCCCACCTTTGGAAACATCCTCTCCACATCCACTCTATCTGTGTCCTCTGGTCCTAGACTCCCCCACTATAGGAAACACCCTCTCCACATCCACTCATTCTGTGTCCTCTGGTCCTAGACTCACCCACCTTTGGAAACATCCTCTCCACATCCACTCTATCTGTGCCCTCTGGTCCTAGACTCCCCCACTGTAGGAAACACCCTCTCCACATCCACTCTATCTGTGCCCTCTGGTCCTAGACTCCCCCACTATAGGAAACACCCTCTCCACATCCACTCTATCTGTGTCCTCTGGTCCTAGACTCACCCACTACAGGAAACATCCTCTCCACATCCACTCTATCTGTGTCCTCTGGTCCTAGACTCCCCCACTATAGGAAACATCCTCTCCACATCCACTCTATCTGTGTCCTCTGGTCCTAGACTCCCCCACCTTTGGAAACATCCTCTCCACATCCACTCTATCTGTGTCATCTGGTCCTAGACTCCCCCACTATAGGAAACACCCTCTCCACATCCACTCTATCTGTGTCCTCTGGTCCTAGACTCCCCCACTATAGGAAACATCCTCTCCACATCCACTCTATCTGTGTCCTCTGGTCCTAGACTCCCTCACTATAGGAAACACCCTCTCCACATCCACTCATTCTGTGTCCTCTGGTCCTAGACTCCCCCACCTTTGGAAACATCCTCTCCACATCCATTCTATCTGTGATCCTAGACTCCCCCACTATAGGAAACATCCTCTCCACATCCACTCTATCTGTGTCCTCTGATCCTAGACTCCCCCACTATAGGAAACACCCTCTCCACATCCACTCTATCTGTGCCCTCTGATCCTAGACTCCCCCACTATAGGAAACACCCTCTCCACATCCACTCTATCTGTGCCCTCTGGTCCTAGACTCCCCCACTATAGGAAACATCCTCTCCACATCCACTCTATCTGTGCCCTCTGGTCCTAGACTCCCCCACTATAGGACACATCCTCTCCACATCCACTCTATCTGTGCCCTCTGGTCCTAGACTCACCCACTATAGGAAACACCCTCTCCACATCCACTCTATCTGTGTCCTCTGATCCTAGACTCACCCACCTTTGGAAACATCCTCTCCACATCCACTCTATCTGTGTCCTCTGGTCCTAGACTCCCCCACTATAGGAAACACCCTCTCCACATCCACTCTATCTGTGTCCTCTGGTCCTAGACTCCCCCACTATAGGAAACATCCTCTCCACATCCACTCTATCTGTGTCCTCTGGTCCTAGACTCCCCCACTATAGGAAACATCCTCTCCACATCCACTCTATCTGTGTCCTCTGATCCTAGACTCCCCCACCTTTGGAAACATCCTCTCCATATCCACTGTCAAGGTCTTTCAACATTTGATAGATTTCAATGAGGTCACCCCTCATTCTTCGAAATTCCAATGAGTATGGTCCCAGGGCCACCAAATGGTAACATATGATAATCCTTTCAATCCTGGAATCATTTTTGTCAACCCTCTCCAATGTCAGTGCATCCTTCCTTAGATAAGAAGCCCAAAACTACTCTCAATACTCCAAGTGAGGCCTCACCAGGGCTTTTAAAGCCTCAACATCACATCCTCGATTCATATGAACATGAAAAGGATGTCGAGGCTTTGGAGAGGGTGCAGAAGAGGTTTCCCAGAATGCTGCCTGGTTTACAGGGCGTGTGCTATCAGGAGAGGCTGGACAAACTTGGGTTGTTTTCTCTGGAGTGTCGGAGGCCGAGGGGAGATCTGATCGAGGTTTATGAGATTATGAGAGGCACGGACAGAGTGGACAGGGAGTATCTGTTTCCCAGGGTTGAAATGTCTAATACCAGAGGGCACGCATTGAGAGAGAGAGGGGGTAGGCTCAAAGGGGATGTGAGGGGTAGGTTTTTCACTCAGAGAGTGGTGAATGCCTGGTGTGGTGGTAGAGGCAAATACATTAGAGGCTTTTAAGAGACATTTGGATAGGCGCATGGATGTGAGGAGGATGGAGGTATATGGACATGGTGTAGGTAGGAGGGTTAGGGTTTGGGGGTTTTGATTTGCTTGTTAGCTGGTTCAGCACAACACTGTGGGCCGAATGGCCTGTTCTGTGCTGTACTCTTCTGTGTTCTATTAACATCACATTTGCCTTCCTCACCACTGATTCAACCTGCAAATTAACCTTCAGGGAATCCTGCACAAAGACTCCCGAATCCCTTGTACGTGGTACAATTAGCAAGATGATACTGAATAAAGAAATGGAATTGATGTATTATTGTTCTGTGTACCAGGTGAGAAGCTTGTCTTGCACACTGCTCATACAGATCAGATCATTACACAGTGCATTGAGGTAGGACGGAGTGCGGAATAAAGCGTTACAATCACTGAGAGCATTCTAACGGGCTGCGTCACCGTCTGGTGTGGTGGGAGGGGGGAATGTTACTGCACAGGATTGAAATAAGCTGCAGATAACTGTTACCTCAGTCAGCTCCATCACAGACACTGGCCTCCGTAGTATCCGGGATATTTTCAAGGAGCAGTGCCTCAAAACAGCGGCATCCATCATTAAGGACCCCCCAGCACCCAGGACATACCCTCTTCTCATTGTTACCATCAGGGACGAGGTACAGGAGCCTGAAGACACACACTCAACGATTCAGGAACAGCTTCTTCCCCTCTGCCATCAGGGAGGAGGTACAGGAGCCTGAAGACACACACTCAATGATTCAGGAACAGCTTCTTCCCCTCTGCCATTGATTTCTGAATGGACAGTTTTTATATGCATATATACACACACACACACATATTTGTGTGTGTATGTACATAATATATGTATATATTTATTGTAATTCACGGTTTTTTCTCCCTATTATCATGTATTGCATTGTACGGCTGCCACAAAGTTAACATATTTCTCAACATATGCTGGTGATGTTAAACCTGAGGCAGACAGTGACGTGCAAGAACTTTTCTTTATTTGAGATATGGCGTGGAACAACCCCTTCCTCCCCTTTGAGCCACACCGCCCAGCAACACCCGGTTTAACCCTGGCCTAATCACGCAATGACCAAGGGGCAGAGGTCCTTGGACTATGGGGGGAGACCGGAGGACCCAGGGAATCGCAAGCATTCCTAGGGAAGGGACTTCCTACAGAGGACGCCAGAAGTGAACTCCAAGCTCTGCCCCTAACATAGTCAACATGCTTGTTAGACACGAAAGACCATGGACGCTCTGGAGTAGCACACTCTAAACTCTGGAGGAATTCAGCTGAATGGTCCATGAACTCATAAACACCACCTCACTAGAGTCATAGAAAAGTACAGCACAGTAATAGGCCCTTTGGCCCATCTAGTCTGTGCCAAACTACTTCAACTGCCTACTCCCTGCACCGGGACCACACCCCTCCCATCCATGTACCTATCCAAACTTCCCTTAAACATTGAAATCGAGCTCGCATGCACCACTTGTACTGGCAGCTCATTCCACACTCTCACCACGCTCTGAGTGAAGAAGTTTCCCCTTGTGTTCCCCTTAAACATTTCACCTTTCACCCTTAACCCATGACCTCTGGTTGTAGTCCCACCCAACCTCAGGGTGCTTGCATTCACCCTCTCTATTCCCCTGATAATTTTGTATACCTCTATCAAATCTCCTCTCGATCTTCTAAGTTCCAAAGAATAAAGTCCTAACCTATCCAATCTTTCCTTATAACTCAGGCCCTCCCGTCTCAGCCAGATCCTAGTAAACTTTCGCTGTGCTCTTTCAACCAGGCAGCATCTACGGAAAAACGTACGGTCGTTGTTCCCGGCCGAGACCCTTTGGCAGGACTAGGGGGAAAAAATGAGGAGTAGATTTAAAAGGTGGAGGGGGAGGGGAGAGAGAGAAGCACAGGGTGATAGTTTAAACTGGGAGGGGGTGGGATGAAGTAAAGAGATGGGAGGTTGATTGGTGGAAGAGATACAGGGCTGGAGAAGGGGGATCTGATGGGAGAGGACAGAAGGCCATAGAAGAAAGAAAAGGAACACGAGAGGGAGGCGGTGGGCAGGTAAGGAGATAATGTGTGAGAGAGGGGAAAGGGAATGGTGAAGGGGGGGCCATTAGTGGATGTCTGAGAAATCGATGTTCATATCATCAGGTTGGAGGCTACCCAGACAGAATATAAAGTGTTGTTCCTCCAACCTGAGTGTGGCCTCACGGATGGACATATCGGAATGGACTGGGAAGTGGAATTGAAGAGGGTGTCCACTGGGAGATGCCGCTTCTTCTGGCGGATGGAGAGTAGGTGCTCGGCAAAGCCGTCTTCCAATCTACGTTGGGACACCAATATACAGGAGGCCACGCCAGAGCACCGGATACAGTAGATGACCCCAAAAGACTCACGAGTGAAGTGTCACCTCACCTGGAGGGACTGTTTTGGTCCTGAATGGTGGTGAGGGAGGAGGTGTAGGGGCAGGTGTAGCACTTACTCTGCTTGCAAGGATAAGTGCCAGGAGGGAGATCGGTGAGGAGGGATGAATGGACAAGGGAGTCGCGTAGGGAGCAATCCCTGCAGAAAGCTGAAACTGAGGGGGGGAGGGAAAGATATGTGTGGTGGTGAGATCCCATTGGATTTAGCAGAAGTTACGGAGAATTATGTGCTGGCTGTGGATGCTGATGGGGTGGTAAATGAGGACAACAGGAACCCTATCACTGGAAAGGTGGCGGGAGGATAGGGAGAGAGCAGACAGGCGGGAGGATGGAGACGGAGATCTCCTCCTTCTTCAAAGAAAGCGGCTTCCTTTCTTCCACCATCAACGCTGCCTCAACTGCACCCACTGTTAAAGCTTTTGTTGGATTTTAAAAGCTCTCCAATCATTCAACTTCTAACCCACTTTTCTACATTATGTACCCTTTCCTTAGCTTTTATGCAGTCCGTAACTTACTTCGTCAGCCACGGTTGCCTACCCCTGCCATTTGAGAATTTCTGCTTCTGTGGGACATATCTATCCTGTAACTTTTCCCAGATACTTCAGCCATCTCTGCTCTGCCATCACCCTCGCCAGTATCCTCCTCTAATCCTCCTCCTCTCTCATGCCTCTGTAATTCCTTTTATTCCATTGCGATACTGATACTGTGAGTTACCCTTCTCCCTCTCAAATTGCGGCACAAATTCAATCATGTTATCATCACAGCCTCCTAAGGGTTCCTTTACTTTAAGCTCCCTGATAAGATCTGGGTTATTACACAACACACTATCTAAGATAGCCTTTCAATGAGTAGGCTCAGGCACAAGCTTTTCTAAAACACCATCTCGTAGACATTCAACAAATCCCCTCTCTTGTGATCTGACACCAACCTGAAGTCCCTCATTTACAATTGTGACATTACCCTTATTACATTCCTTTTTCAGCTCCCTGTGCAATCGCAACCCCACATTTTGGCTCCTATTTGGAGGCCTATATACGATTCCGATAATGGTGATTTTTCACCCTTGCAGTATGTTAACCCCACCCGCAAAGATTCAACCTTCTCTGACCCTATGTCACCTATTTCTAAAGATGTAATTCCATCTCTTACCAACAAAGGCACACTACCGCCTATGCCTTCCTGCCTGTCCTTTCAATACAAAGTTTATCCTTTGATATTAAGCTCCCAACAATCACCTTCTTTCAGCCACGACTCAGTGATGCCCATAATGTCATACTGACCAATCTCTAATTGTGCCACGAGTTCATCCACCTCTTTCTGAATGCTAAGCCATCAAAATACAACACCTGCAGTCCTGCATTCTTCACCCTTTTGAATTTTGCCACTGTGGTACAATTTAACTCTTTGCTCTGTCTGCATTTGCTTGTCCTTCCTTAAATTCATGTTACATCCATCATCTGCTTGTAAACCCACTGGCTCATCCTCAGCTCTATGACACTGGTTCCCATGCCCCACCATATTAGTTTAAACCGCTCCCAACAGCTCTAGTAAACCTGCCCGCAATAATATTGGTCCCCCTCGGGTACAAGTGCAAACCGTCCCTTTTATACAGGTCACATCTGCCGCAGAAGAGATCTTAAATATCCCGAAATCTGAATCCCTGCACTCTGCTCCAATTTTTCACCTACGTATTTATCTGTCACCTCATTCTATTCCTACCCTCCCTGTCGTGTGGCACAGGTAACAATCTCAAGATTACTACCCTTGAGGTCCTGCTTCTCAGCTTCCTTCCGAACTCCCTGTATTCTGTTTTCAGGACCTCCTCCCTTTCTCTACCCATGTCATTGGTACCAATATGTACCACGACCTCTGGCTGCTCTCCCTCCCATTTCAGGATATTGTGGACACGCTCAGAAACATCACAAACACTGGCTTCTGGGAGATAAACTACCATCCGTATTTCTTTGTCGTGTCCACAGAATCACCTGTCTGTCCCACTGACTATAGAGTCCTCTATACTGCTGCCATCTTTAACAGCTCCCTACCCTCCTGGGCCACAGGACCAGACTCAGTCCAGAGATATGGACACTGTTGCTTCACCCAGGTAGGTTCTCCCTCCCCCTAATATTATTCAAAATGGAGTATTTATTGTTGAAGGGGCTGGCCACGGGGGGTGCTCTCCACTATCTGAAGTTCTTGCTTCTCTCTCCTGACAGTCACCCACTTCTCTGTCTCATGTGGCCCCAGGGTGACCAACTCCCGTAGCTCCTGTCTATCACTGCCTCACTTTCCCTAACAAGGTCATCGAGCTGTAGCTCCAGTTCCCTAACACGGTCTCTAAGGAGCTGCATCTCGATGCACCAGGTGCAGATGTCAGGTATACCCACGAGGCAGCGGAGGTTTGAGATCAGAGTTTTCCTTCTCCTAGATGAGCTGCCATCAGCGGCTGATGAGCCCCAACTGCCCGCAGCGACTGGCTTTAAGGCACGTAACCCGCCTTTGTCCCTTCTGCAGTCAGTAGAACGGATCCACCAGCTTAGTAGCTGAGGGACACGAAGGCCAGGAGCTGGACTTGGTTGTCAGAGGCTATTTAAGATGCACGCCATTGGGGGCATTTAATAGGTCGTGGGAGCTTATCGCCATTGCCACCCCTAGCTAGAACAACCTTAAGGAACCATTGGATCCTTCTTCCCTGGAGAATAAATGAGGGCAGTCCTTATAGAAGTTTATAAAATCACGGAGGTTATAAACAAGGTGGATGACCATAGTCTTCTTCCCATGGTTGGGGAGGGCAAAAGTGAAGGGAACAGATACAAGATAAGAGGGGAGAAATTTAAGAAGATTCCTGTGAGGTAACGTCTTTACACAGGTAATGAGTTCCTGGAGTGAGCTGCCAGAGGAAGTGGCCAGGATGGGTGCAGTTACAAAGCACTTGGACAGGTAGATGGAGGGGAGGGGCTTGGATGGCTCTGTGTTGAATGCAGACAACTGGGACTAGCTGGGAGGATGCTGTGCTTGCCATGGGCCAAAGGAGAATGGGGCTGAGAGGGATAATATATCAGCCATGATGAATTGGTGGAGCAGGCACAACGGGCTAACTGCCCAAATTCTGTTCCTACGTCCGATGATCTTCTGGTTTTCAAGCTCTATGGCCCTATGACCATAGACCAACACTCCCAGTTACTCGTGAGGGTAAGTCACATTGTGAGGGGCCGAAGGGCATACATAAAGCAGATAAGGTTTTAAAATAAATCTTTAGCCAGAAGGGTCTGAATCTGTGAAAATCATTGCCACGGACACCAATAAGAATTGTGGGGTGTGAAAATCTCATTGAAACCTATTGAATGTTGAAAGGCCTCAATACGAGTGGACATAGAGAGGATGTTTCCTGTGGTGGGGGAGTCTAGGACCAGAGGACACTGATAGAGTGGATGTGGAGAGGATGTTCCCTGTGGTGGGGGAGTCTAGGACCAGAGGACAGAGATAGAGTGGATGTGGAGAGAATGTTTCCTATAGTGGGGGAGTCTAGGACCAGAGGACACAGATAGAGTGGATGTGGAGAGGATGTTTCCTATAGTGGGGGAGTCTAGGACCAGAGGACACTGATAGAGTGGATGTGGAGAGGATGTTTCCTATAGTGGGGGAGTCTAGGACCAGAGGACACTGATAGAGTGGATGTGGAGAGGATGTTTCCTATAGTGGGGGAGTCTAGGACCAGAGGACACAGATAGAGTGGATGTGGAGAGGATGTTTCCTATAGTGGGGGAGTTTAGGACCAGAGGACACAGATAGAGTGGATGTGGAGAGGATGTTTCCTATAGTGGGGGAGTCTAGGACCAGAGGACACAGATAGAGTGGATGTGGAGAGGATGTTTCCTATAGTGGGGGAGTCTAGGACCAGAGGACACAGATAGAGTGGATGCGGAGAGGATGTTTCCTATGGTGGGAGAGTCTAGGACCAGAGGGCACAGCCTCAGAATAGAAGGACACCCCTTTAAAACAGAGATGAGGAGGAATTTCTTTAGCCAGATGATGGTGAATCTGTGAAATTCATTGCCATGGACAGCTGTTGAGACCAAGTCACTGAGTATATTTATAACAGAGGTTGATCGGTTCTTGATTAGTCAGGGCATCAAAGGTTACAGAGAGAAGGCAGGAGAATTTTATTTTTTGTTTTATTTTCACTGAGATACAGTGCAGAAATGGCTATTCCAGCCCAGCAATCCTCCAATTTAATCCTAGCCTAATCAGGGGACAATTTACAATGACCAATCAGTACGTCTTTGGACTGTGGGAGGAAACCAGAGCACCTGGAGGAAACCCACGTGGTCACGGGGAGAACACACACTCTTTACGGACAATGGCAGAAATTGAACCCGGGTCACTGCTACTGTGAAGCATCATGCTAACCACTACACTACCAGGGCCGCATTTGAGAGGGCTAATAAATCAGCCAAGCTGGAACTGGGGAGCCTAATTGCCCCAATGCCTTATGTGGTTTATCTTTCTGACTCAAGTTTCTTTTTTATTTTAAATATATTTAGCTAATTAAATTTAAATACCCCAGAAGCTGTGGTAGGATCTGTACAGACAGTTTGAGATCGGTAGTTCAGGCCCTTCTGGTCTCCTAATCAGAATCAGAACCATTCTATTACCATCGCTCTGGACGTTCGCCAGTTAATGACTTGCTTTCATCCTCCAATTATAAATTTTGCTTAATGGTCTGATGCTTTGGAAAGATAACAAGAGGTCTATCTTTAATATTCATCGGTTAACTCCCCTGATTCAATGTATTTCAATAGAATTGACAGCGCCTGGTTGAGCTCACTGGGAGTTCTAAGCACTTCTCTATTCTTATTTAACAGCAAGAAACTTGCACACAACTGTTAGCGAATGCAGGCGAGGCTTGAGTCAAACGCACATCAGCAGAATTGATTTAATAATAAACTGCAAAATTACAAGCGACAAGGGGCCACAAAACAAGAAGAATGGGCATTTAACGTGGCAAGGCAACAAAGTAACTGACAGCAAGGAGCAGCTGGTTTGACGAGTGAACAAGGATTGTGGATGCAAGCTGGGTTTAAATAGGCTGCAGGTGACTCCTGTTAGCTGGGTGGAGACCGGGAGGCGTCTACCTGTGCAGGCCTGGCAACAACAGTTCCTAAACAGTTACAACGAAGAGATCATTTCATTATGTTGATCCGTGGGTTAGGTGTTGACAGGGCCGCTTTGCCCCAGTGCCAAGGTGCAGAGAGTAATCTTATTCGCTCAGACAACAGGCAGCGGGAGCTGGGACTCCTACGATGTCAAACATTGTCAGCATCGGTCTTCAGGGTGACAGTCCTTTCTCAGAAACATATCTGGCTGTTAGTGCAAGTTTTTAAGCACCAGCAATCACAGATTCCCACCACTGTCTTGTACGTTCTCCCTGTGGTTCTATCCTGGATTCATTGAGTATGCCCACAAGAAAGTGAATCTCAGAGTTGTATATGGTGTCATGTATGCGCTGGTCGCCCGATCATGTCCAACGATGACATGATCCCTGTGCAGGAGAGTTTTAAAGTGGAAAAGACTTGCACTGGGGCAATTCCACTGTCCCGACCTCAGAAGTCCAGGTCCAGTGGTACAAACAAGCTTCACAAACTTGGTTGCCGTGGATGACCATGACGTTCTCTGTGCCTCGTCGTGCCCTTCGCTCTCCACGGAACCTTGCAGAACCACCTTCCTGGCCGTTGGATCTCGCTGTAGATCTCTCCCGCCAGTCCGCCGGAGCAGACTCCGCTTGCTAGGATGGGTGTGTCCCTACCTCACTGGGGTGTGATGCTCGCTGGTGCCCTCTCCTGGTTTAGCCCGCCTGTCCAGGCGGTGTACCGGGGTGTGGCCGCTGTCACATGTAAGTGGCTACTTGGAGCCACGGGTGAGAGCTGAGTGTCCGGTGGGGACCAAAGGTGAGTGAGCTGCCCCAGAGGGGTAGCTCCTCTGGTAAAGGGGCTTGTTGTGACATATATGTATTTTGATAATAAATTTCTTTGAAGTAGTGCAAAAAGAGAGGAAAAAATAGTGAGTTAGTGTTTATGGGTTCATTGTTCATCGAGAAATCTGGTGATAAGCTGCTACGTTGGCTCTGGAAGTGTGGTGACACTTGTGGGCTGCCCCCAGCACACCCTCAGACTGTGTTGGCTGTTGGTGCAAACAGTGCATTTCATCATACAGCACTGTGCAAAGGTCTTAGATACATACTGTATATATCTCTAGGCTTTTGCTCAGCACTGTAGTAATTTTATGTATTACTGCTGCCACAAAGAAACACAAATTTCATGACTTGTGTGAGTGATGACAAACCTGATTCTGATCTGGGTCTCTATTGTGGACTGAGAGTGGGAAGGGGGCAGGGAGAGGGGAATCATGGTTGGGAAAAGGGGAAGGGAGAGGGGAGGGAGAGGGAAGCACCACGTCAAGCACAGTACTGTGCAATAGTCTTTGGCACTCTAGCTATATATATATATATATATGCGTAAGACTTACGCACTGTACTGTACCTGTGACAATTAAAGATAACTTTTATCTGTACCTTTAACGTGCTGACTCATTCCGAGGCAGCCTGTGACTATCAATTCACACAGCAAAATACTGGCCACCTGATCAAGCTCTTCGCTCAATATCCTGCTGTTAGAGTTTGTGACTGAGGTACCTCAGGTGAGTTGCAAAGGTACAAAGGCTTCTCTATTTTGAATTGTCACTGGAAGTGCTACTGCTGTTCCATTGACCCTTGACCTGCCAGCTGCTGGAATGTGACGTCCCTTTTGGGAACTGAATCCCTGACAGGAATAAGGTGAGCAATTCATAACGGCTGCAACTTCCCAATTGATCATGCCAGTATGGTTCAGACTCTGTAACATACCCTTGGACCTCCCCGCATGCCTGCCGGGACGTGGACTGCAGCCATGTCAGAGTCACAGAGTCATGGAGTCTCACAGCACAGAAGCAGGCTCTTCCGCCCATCTAGTCTGTGCTGAACATTTATGTTGCCTAGTCCCATCGATCTGCACCAGGACCATAGCTCCCCACATTGCTCCCGTCCATGTACCTATCCAAACTTCTCTCAAATATTGAAATCAAGCCCACAAGCTCCTTTTGTGCTGGTAGTTCATTCCACACTCTCATGACCCTCTGAGTGAAGAAATTTCCCCTCATGTTCCCTTTAAACTTTTCGTCTTTCACCCTTAACCCATGACCTTTAGTTACATCCTTCCTATAGCAGGGGTGACCAACAATGAGTGCTATAATTCTAAATGTAGCCTCACCAATACCTTGTACAAGTGAAAATTAACATCCAAACTCCCATATTCACTGCCCTGGTTGATGAATCCCAACATGCCAAAAGCCTTCTTCACCACCCTGTCTATCCGTGAAGTCACGTTCAGGAAACCATACGGTCATAGAGTTATAGAGTCAAAGAAAGGAACAGCTCAGAAACAGGCCCTTCAGCCCATCTAGTCCATGCCAAACCATTTAAACTGCCTACTCCCACTAACCTGCACTGGGACCATAGCCCTCCATACCCCTACCATCCATGTACCGGTCCAAACTTCTCTTAAATGCTGCAATCAAACCAGCATCCACCACTTAGACTGGCAGCTCGTTCCACTCTTACACCACTGCCTGAGTGAAGAAGATCTCCTCATGTTTCCCTTAAACATTTCACCTTAAAACCAGGCAAGGCCATTTGATTCCAAACAACTGGTTTATTGATCATTACAGAATGTCTCTCTGATGCTTCCCACTCCCTCCCCTCTCCCTTCCCCTTTTCCCATCCATGATTCCCCTCTCCTTGCCCCCTTCCCACTCTCAGTCCACAATAGAGACCCAGATCAGAATCAGGTTTATCATCTCTCACATATGCATGAAATTCGTTTCTTTTTTGTGGCCGCAGTACAGTGTAATACATAAAATTACTACAGTACTGTGCAAAAGTATTAGGCACCTTAGCGATATATATGTGCCTAAGACTTTTGCACAGGACTGTAGTATGCCCACAATAGTCAACAGAACAATATGAGTATATATATTTTAAAAAATCAATAATTAGTAAGGTAATTATCATGGGCTGACAGACCATTCAAAAATCTGATGGCGGAAGGGATGGAACTGTTCCTAAGTCATTGTGTGTGCGTTGAATCCTACAAAAGGCAGTGGATTCAGCCCAGTCCATCACCTTCCCAACATCCACATGAAATGCTATTGCAGGAAAGCAGCATCCATCATCAGAGATCCTCACCACCCAGGCCATGCTCTCTTCTCACTGCTGCATCAGGTAGAAGGTACAAGAGTCTTGGGACTCACACCACCAGGTTCCAGAACAGTTACTACCCCACAACCAACAGGCTCTTGATCAAAAGGAGATAATTCACTCACTTACCCATCCATTGAGATGTTCCCACAACCAATGATCTCACTTTAAGGACTCTTTATCTCATGTTCTTGTTGTTTATTGCTATTTATTTATATTTGTATTTACACAGTTTGTTGTCTTCTGCACTCTGGCTAAACTTTCACTGATCCTGTTGTAGTTACTGTTTTGCTGAGAATGCCCACAGGAAAATGAATCTCAGGTTTGTAAGTGGTGACATAGATGTACTTGATAATAAAACTTACCCTGAAGCTTGAACTTCCTCCTCAGTATTAGGAGAAGAAGGCATGTTCTGGATGGTGAGGGTCCTTGGCGACGGATTCTGCCTTCTTGCAGTACCTCCTGTGGAAGCTGTCCTCAATGGTGGGGATGAATGTGCTCGTGAAGGAGCTGGTTGAGTTTACAAACCTCTGATAAATTAGTTGAAATGTTCCCTTTGAGGCTTACGTTCACCTTGAACCAGCAGATGGCAGGTGAGAGCCTGTGGTATGGAGAGTCCACACAGGGTGAATTAAGGCAAATATCACAGAATACTCTGGTAACCATGGCAGCGGAAGTGATTCAGGGGTCTGGGCACAGGGAGGGAGTTTCAGGTGTTGAGGATTCAAACTCAACCCCTCCAGTCTCACACAACCCGTCTTGCACTGGTAGAGGGTCATGGAACAGGCTGCAGTTTCGGTCTCCTTTGTTTAGAACAGGGTTCTTCAGGTTGTTATAGTCAGGACAGGTAATGGGAGTGAGCTCCCACTACCTACTAAATGCTCCCAATCATGTGCACCTCAAGTAGCCTCTGACAGTTCATGGCCGGCCTTCACGCGTGCTTTAGCTACTTACCCGGCGGAACCGTTTCTACTGACCGGAGAAGGGGCAAATTCAGGCTACTGGCACCTTCAAACCAGTCACTTCAGGCAGATGGGGCTCATCAGCCGTGGTTGGCAGCTCATCCAGGAGAAGGAAAACTCTGATCTCAAACCTCCGTTGCCTTGCGGCTGTACCCACTCATGGGGCAGGCTCAGGACTCAGGAACCCCGAGGAGGTTCAGAGCTGGAGCCCCTAAGCAGTCCTGCATTGAGTTCAACGCTGACTGGCAACTCCTGGTGCCAATCCGTATCGGTCTGTGCCATTCCTTTGAGTTTGTCAGGTGCGTGGAGCGGGGGAGCCTGCTGTACGGGCAACAGCTTGCTCTCCATGTTGTACTGCCCTGGCTTGCGTATTGACCGTGATGTAGACAGCAAGGACGCAGTATCCATGGTGAACCTCGGCCAATGGAGATACATTAAAAAACCGGAGGTGCCTCCAACCTTGATTTCTCTAACTTCTGGTAATTTCTCCTTTTTCTCTCTTTCTGGCTCCAATCTCATTCCTCTTCTCCTCACCTGCCTATCACCCCCCCCCCTTCTCTTTCTCACATGGTCCACTCTCTTCTCCTATTGGATCCTCCTTCTCCAGCCTCTTACACCTATCACCTCCCAGCTTCTTACTTCATTCCCCTCTCCCACCCACCTTCCTTCCCCCTCACCTGGTATCACCTATCACCTTTCAGCTAGCACACCTTCCCCTCCCCTCACCTTATTCTGGCACCTACCCCTTTCCTTTCCAGTCCCGATGAAGGGTCTCGGACTGTTTACCCTTTTCCATAGCTGTTGCCTTGCCTGCTGAGCCCCTCCTGCTTTTAGTTTGTAATACTTTGACTTCCAGCATCTGCACACTTTCTCTCGTTTTGTGCTCGTGGGTTCATGGACCGTTCAGAAATCTGAGGAGAAGAAGCTGTTCCAAAAATGTTGAGCGTGGGTTGCTGTGGATTTCTAGCATCTGCAGAATCCCCTGTGTTTACAATTTTCCTGTGCAGAGCTTGGCCTGCATTTACCGGGAGATGCTGCTGTGGTTTTTATTCACAGATATGTTCAGCTCTAAGACATTCAGCATCCCGGAGCAATAAACAATCCGCTGGAGGGACCCAGCTGTTTTTGCCTGACCCAGAAAGCTCCTCCGGAAAATCGCACATCAACCCAGATTCCTGTATCCGCCATTTCTTGTGTCTCCTCTCCAAAGACCGCAGTCATAACGCATAAGGAATGTTGGGACCCATATCGGGGAAAGGATGTACAGCCATCGGAACTGGGGTGCTCCACAAGAACTTGATTAGTCAGAGAATGAAGGAGCTGAGAGGGAAATGGACCAGACATGATGAAACGGCAGAGCAGACTCGATGGGTCAAATGGTATAATTCTGCTCCTATATCTGATGGTCTAATAAGAATGATCCCGGGAATGAAAGGGTTAATGTATGAGCTATGTCTCTATCAAAGGAGGTGTAAGGCACTCCTTCTCTCCACTAGCCTACAGGTCACCCTTGGGCAAGGTGTAGCACCTGCTTAGCCCCCGATCAGGGTCACGTGAACCCACGGGAGCAGGTGGTGGACGGTCGTTTGAGCAGCCGGTGCAGATCACAATGTGGTTATGTGACCACTGACACCAGACATCTGCAGACTTTCTCCTGTTTATAACTGAACCTCTTGACCATGTCTGCATGCTTTTATGCATTGAGTTGCTGTCATATGATTGGCTGATTAGATAGTTGCATTAACGAGCAGGTGTACAGGTGTACCTAAAAAAAAAGAGCAGCCACTGAGTGTAGTTGGGTAGTGAGGTGGAGTTACGTCTCTACCAAAGGAGGTGTAGGGTATCCCTTCCTTCCACTGCCCTGCAGGTCACCCTTGGGCAAGGTGTAGCACCTGCTTAGCCCCCGATCAGGGTCACGTGAACCCACGGGAGCAGGTGGTGGGTGGTCGTTTGAGCAGCCGGTGCAGATCACAAGTCCTGGTCATGTGACCACTGACACCAGGCAGACAATCTCTGAAGAGTATTGATAATGGCTGGGGTCACCCGTCTTGTAAAGACACTGCCCAGAAGAAGGCAATGGCAAACCGCTTCTGTAGAAAACTTTGCCAAGAACAATCATGGTCATGGAAAGACTGTGATCTCCCATGTCACGGCACATAATGATGATGTCATACGACATGGCACATAATGATGATGACAGGTGTAATTGGATGACGTGAGCTCATTGGGCCAGTTACTATGCTCCATCTCAAAATTAAAATTAAAGTTAAATTAACCGGGACATCTTTGTACTGTGGGATGAAACTGGAGCACCCGGAGGAAACCCACATGGTCACGGGGAGAACGTAAAAACTCCTTACAGCCAGTGGCAGGAATTGTACCCCGGTCACTGGCACACTAATAGTATTGCGTTAACCACTACACGATCATGCTGCCCACAAAGGGTAAAGTTACTGGACTTGTCTGTAAGACCAGCTGAGAATTTAAATGCAGGTACTGAAAGAAAAACTGGAATGCGAAAGGGTGGCTTTGGAAATAGTGAACATGCCAATACACATCTGGTGTAATGAGCTCTTCCGGCCTGTGTGGGGAGCTGGAGAGCTTTGAGTGCCAAGGTTTTCAGAGCACCTGAATTGGTTAATTATTGTTTAACTAGAGCCATTAATCGTTTAGAGTTTTTTTTTCTTTGTAATATGGTCTCCTGGTGCTTTCCATTTAAACTTATTAAGTTTATTTTGATGTCATTCCATATTACTTCTGTTATTTAAGCGGATGCCTGATTAGCGCTAATCGTGGGGCACTAGCTTTGAGAATGTTACGCCTCACGGTGTTGCTTGGCTGAGCCACCGATTTTCTATTGGAATTCTTTTAAATAAATGCTGGTCGCTGTCTCTACATCTGTCTTTCCTCCGCATCTGGGTTCCGATATCGCCAGCGCTCACTGTGACATCCTGTGGCTTCAGATTTGGAAATCTCGCACTGTTATATCTGAAGGCAGTGCAGGCATTAGATAGGATCCAGAGGAGGTTCATGAGAATCATTGTAGCAAAGAAGGAATATGAGAAGCATTTGATGGTTCTGGGCCTGTAGTCACTGGAGTTTCGAAGAATAAGGGGGGATCTCATTGAAAACGATCATAAATTGAAAGGCTTTGACAGAGTGGATACGGAGAGGATGTTTTCTATAATGTGTGAGTCTAGGACCAGATGGCACAGCCTCAGAATAGAGGGACGTCCCTTAAAAAGGGAGATGAGGGGGAATTTCTTTAGCCAGAGGGTGGTGAATCTGTTGAATTCATTGCTACAGATGGCTATGGAGCACAAGTCATTGGGTATATTTAAAGCAGAGTTGATAGGTTCTTGATTAGTCAGGGTGTCAAGAATTACAGGGGGAAGGCAGGAGAATTGGGTTGAGAGGGAAAATAAGTTAGTCATGATGGAGCAGATTCAATGGGCTGAATGGCCTAACTCTGCCCCTATGTCTCGTGGACTCATGGAGGTTGTCTAACTGTTCTCTGAAATTTCCTGTCCGAGTTGTGGGACAGACCTGAATGGGCAATCACCACCAGTGATGTCTACAAAATATTGGAGAACCCATGGCAGTTTCAAATCACTTAGCTTGTTCAAATATTAAACATCACAACTGTGTCAAGCTCTCAGAGATCAATCCAGCCCAGAACAGGGCATTTTCATTTACTTTCAGATCAGGCCTTCATGAACATGGGCAGCATCTACAGCTCATCCCCAGTTTGCCCGAGGCACTGATGCTCCAAATGTTTTATTGCTTCAGACAGACATGTGCGTGGCTAATCCTGTTGCTTCAGGCTGCAAAGGTGGAGAATGAGGCTGTTTTCCTTCCCTCGGGCACCATGGTAATCCAATTACATTTATATTGCATGCAGGTTCTTGAGTGATCATTTTCACTGATAATTGTTTGCTTGCAAACTTAAAGCTGAGTTGAAACTCTTGCCCTGTCATATACTGGGATGGTGCAGTGCAGGGGAAGGCTATTCAGCCCATCATGCCTGAGATAGCTCTTTGAAGGTCAGTTCCGATTAACTCCACAGACTGTTTCTCTTCTGACTGTACTAGAACCTAAAACCTAGAACACAGAGTCTAGAACCTAGAACACAGAGTCTAGAACTTAGAACACAGAACCTAGAACCTACAAACAAGAACCTAGAGCATAGATTATGTGGATTCTGTGACCAGTTACACAGAGAAGTGTCCTGAGGATGTTACCATCATGAAACCCATATGAGTAAGGGCAAATCGGAAGCCATGGCTTACTGCAGAGATCCATGTCAGGCTGGGGGAGGGGGAAGCAACAGCTCTCAGGGAAGTAAGAACTGTGCTTTCCCACTCCATCAGGATGCCGAAATAGCAGCATTCTCGGAGAATTTACAACCACCTCTGCAATACCAGAGACACGAGGTGCATGTGGCAGGGGGCTCAGAGAACTACAGACAACAACAAGTCTACCCTGTGCGTCAGTGACCAGGATGCGTCACTCCCTGAGCAGCTGAATGTCTTCTACGCCTGGTCTGGTGTACGGAACGAAGAAAGGCACCCCTCCTACCGGGGAGCAGACACTCCATCTGGCTGAAACTGAGTTGAGAAAGACCCTGCCCAGAGTCAGCCCACGCAAAGCTGCGGGGCCCGATAATCTGCCAGGTCGAGTTCGGAAAGACTGCGCAGCCCAGCACAACTGTATTCAACATCTCTCTGGAACAATCCATTGTCCCCTTGGTTTTCAGGGCGGCAATCATTATTCCAGTGCCAAAGGTGGCGACAGTAACCTGCATAAATGACTATTGTCTGGTGTCAACCGTTATGAAATGCTGCGAGAGGCTGGTCATGCAGCACATTAAAGCTTTTCCCCCGGCTACACTGGACCACTTATTGCTTAAATCAACCCACTGATAATATAATAGCCTCTGCCCTCCACTCTGTCCTGTCCCACCTGGAAAATGGGCTCTCATACAGAGAGAGCTAAGTGCACCAAGTTTCTGGGAGTTCACATCGTGGATGACCTCACCTGGTCCCTTAATATCACCTCCCTGAACAAGCACGGCAGTGCCTCCACTTCCTACAAAGATTGGGGCAGGCAAGGCTCCATCACCATTTTAACTGCATTTTATAGGAGCACTATTGCGAGCTTCCTGACAAGTTGCATCTCCATCTGGTCTGGGAGCAGTCGAGCATCGGACCGGAAGACCGTACTAAGGACTGTGAGAACGGCCGAGAGTCTCCCTAAATCCACTGGGAACATTTATCAGGAGTGCTGCGTACCCAGGGCCCTCAGTGTTATCCAGGATCCCACCCATCCATCCAGCATCCTCTTTAACTTTCTACCGTCAGACTGGAAATTCTGATGCACAAAGACAGGAACGGTCAGGATGGGAAACAGCTACTTCCCTCAGACCATCAGGCTTCTGAACTCCCTGCCGTATCGCATTCGAAGTGTCACCGGTTAATCTGTTCTGTACTTTACAATATTTAATATTAATGCACTTTACTTTGTTATTTATGTGTGATTCATCTGTAAACTTTATGCTTTAATTCATAAGTTATTGTGTGGTATGTCTGTTATCTGTACTATTGTGTTTTACACCCTGGTTCGGAGAAATGTTGTCTCATTTCCATATACGTTATATGGTCATATACGTGTATATAGTTAACCGACAATAAACTTGACTTGAACATTCAACCTGGAACATGCAACACAGAATATTGAACCAATAAACCTTAAACACAGGGCAGGCCCTTTGGCCCACAATGTTGTAACCTACTCCGAGATCAATGGAACCCTTCCCTCATACAAAGACCTCAAGATTCAAGATACAAGGTAGTTCAAGGCCATTTCCAGCACACAAGTGAATGACTGAATTTACTTAAATCTTACATCCATCCCACAACCTGAGGAAGTAAAAATCTTTGTGTTATGACTCCGTCGCAATGTACAGACATGTGGGTTTAAAAGTCTAATAGCTTGTGGAAAGAAGCTGTCCCGTAGCCCGTCAGTCCTGGCTTTAAGCTGCGCTACTGTCTGCCAGTTGGAAGCAGTTACCACTTGCCAGATGGAAACAGCTGAAATAAGCGTAAAGGAGAATGGAATAACTGTTACTCCCGACCCAATGCAGCACAAACGAATTCACAATAAGATGAAGAACACAATGATAATAAGCCCACAATAAATATAAGTACATAAGATTGCTTATATACATACATACATTGATTGTATGTCCATGAAGTGAATAATTTTTTTATTTTAATGATACACCATGGAGTAGGCTATTGTGGCCCTTCGAGCCACCCCAGCAACCCCAGCAAACACGAGTTAACCCCAGCCTAACCACGGGACAACTTACAATGACCAATACATCTTTGGACTGTGGGAGGTAACCCATGCATTCCACAGGGATGTGTGCAAACACCTTACGGAACGGGATTGAACTCCGGAATGCCCCAAGCTGTAATGGTGTCACTCTAACTGCAATGCTACCGTGACTCCCAAGTGATGCTAGACACAGGTACATCAGGTGAGTGATGGGAAATGTTCCATTTATTCCTGTCCCTATCTAAATCTTCATAATGTGTCTGCCTCTTCCCCCACCCCCGGCAGAGTGTCCCACACCCCCCACTCTCACCAATGTCCCTCATGTACCTGTCACTACCCCCACCCCCGGCAGAGTGTCCCACACCCCCCACTCTCACCAATGTCCCTCATGTACCTGTCACTGTCCCCACCCCCGGCAGAGTGTCCCACACCCCCCCACTCTCACCAATGTCCCTCATGTACCTGTCACTGTCCCCACCCCCAGCAGAGTGTCCCACACCCCCCCCCCACTCTCACCAATGTCCCTCATGTACCTGTCACTGTCCCCACCCCCAGCAGAGTGTCCCACACCCCCCCCACTCTCACCAATGTCCCTCATGTACCTGTCACTGTCCCCACCCCCGGCAGAGTGTCCCACACCCCCCCCCACTCTCACCAATGTCCCTCATGTACCTGTCACTGTCCCCACCCCCGGCAGAGTGTCCCACACCCCCCCCACTCTCACCAATGTCCCTCATGTACCTGTCACTGTCCCCACCCCCGGCAGAGTGTTCCACACCCCCCCCCTACTCTCACCAATGTCCCTCATGTACCTGTCACTGTCCCCACCCCCGGCAGAGTGTCCCACACCCCCCACTCTCACCAATGTCCCTCATGTACCTGTCACTGTCCCCACCCCCGGCAGAGTGTTCCACACCCCCCCCCCTACTCTCACCAATGTCCCTCATGTACCTGTCACTGTCCCCACCCCCGGCAGAGTGTCCCACACCCCCCACTCTCACCAATGTCCCTCATGTACCTGTCACTACCCCCACCCCCGGCAGAGTGTCCCACACCCCCCACTCTCACCAATGTCCCTCATGTACCTGTCACTACCCCCACCCCCGGCAGAGTGTTCCACACCCCCCACTCTCACCAATGTCCCTCATGTACCTGTCACTACCCCCACCCCCGGCAGAGTGTCCCACACCCCCCCACTCTCACCAATGTCCCTCATGTACCTGTCACTGTCCCCACCCCCAGCAGAGTGTCCCACACCCCCCACTCTCACCAATGTCCCTCATGTACCTGTCACTGTCCCCACCCCCGGCAGAGTGTCCCACACCCCCCCCACTCTCACCAATGTCCCTCATGTACCTGTCACTGTCCCCACCCCCGGCAGAGTGTCCCACACCCCCCCCACTCTCACCAATGTCCCTCATGTACCTGTCACTGTCCCCACCCCCAGCAGAGTGTCCCACACCCCCCACTCTCACCAATGTCCCTCATGTACCTGTCACTGTCCCCACCCCCGGCAGAGTGTCCCACACCCCCCCCACTCTCACCAATGTCCCTCATGTACCTGTCACTGTCCCCACCCCCGGCAGAGTGTCCCACACCCCCCCCCCCACTCTCACCAATGTCCCTCATGTACCTGTCACTGTCCCCACCCCCGGCAGAGTGTCCCACCCCCCCACTCTCACCAATGTCCCTCATGTACCTGTCACTACCCCCACCCCCGGCAGAGTGTCCCACACCCCCCCCCCCTACTCTCACCAATGTCCCTCATGTACCTGTCACTGTCCCCACCCCCGGCAGAGTGTCCCACACCCCCCCCACTCTCACCAATGTCCCTCATGTACCTGTCACTGTCCCCACCCCCGGCAGAGTGTCCCACACCCCCCCACTCTCACCAATGTCCCTCATGTACCTGTCACTACCCCCACCCCCGGCAGAGTGTCCCACACCCCCCCCCCTACTCTCACCAATGTCCCTCATGTACCTGTCACTACCCCCACCCCCGGCAGAGTGTTCCACACCCCCCACTCTCACCAATGTCCCTCATGTACCTGTCACTGTCCCCACCCCCGGCAGAGTGTCCCACACCCCCCCACTCTCACCAATGTCCCTCATGTACCTGTCACTGTCCCCACCCCCAGCAGAGTGTCCCACACACCCCACTCTCACCAATGTCCCTCATGTACCTGTCACTGTCCCCACCCCCGGCAGAGTGTCCCACACCCCCCACTCTCACCAATGTCCCTCATGTACCTGTCACTACCCCCACCCCCGGCAGAGTGTTCCACACCCCCCCACTCTCACCAATGTCCCTCATGTACCTGTCACTACCCCCACCCCCGGCAGAGTGTCCCACACACCCCACTCTCACCAATGTCCCTCATGTACCTGTCACTGTCCCCACCCCCGGCAGAGTGTCCCACACACCCCACTCTCACCAATGTCCCTCATGTACCTGTCACTGTCCCCACCCCCGGCAGAGTGTCCCACACCCCCCACTCTCACCAATGTCCCTCATGTACCTGTCACTACCCCCACCCCCGGCAGAGTGTTCCACACCCCCCCACTCTCACCAATGTCCCTCATGTACCTGTCACTGTCCCCACCCCCGGCAGAGTGTCCCACACCCCCCCCCCCCACTCTCACCAATATCCCTCATGTACCTGTCACTGTCCCCACCCCCAGCAGAGTGTCCCACACCCCCCCCACACTCTCACCAATGTCCCTCATGTACCTGTCACTACCCCCACCCCCGGCAGAGTGTTCCACACCCCCCCACTCTCACCAATGTCCCTCATGTACCTGTCACTACCCCCACCCCCGGCAGAGTGTCCCACACACCCCACTCTCACCAATGTCCCTCATGTACCTGTCACTACCCCCACCCCCGGCAGAGTGTCCCACACCCCCCCACTCTCACCAATGTCCCTCATGTACCTGTCACTACCCCCACCCCCGGCAGAGTGTCCCACACACCCCACTCTCACCAATGTCCCTCATGTACCTGTCACTACCCCCACCCCCGGCAGAGTGTCCCACACCCCCCCACTCTCACCAATATCCCTCATGTACCTGTCACTGTCCCCACCCCCAGCAGAGTGTCCCACACCCCCCCCACACTCTCACCAATGTCCCTCATGTACCTGTCACTACCCCCACCCCCGGCAGAGTGTTCCACACCCCCCCACTCTCACCAATGTCCCTCATGTACCTGTCACTACCCCCCACCCCCGGCAGAGTGTCCCACACACCCCACTCTCACCAATGTCCCTCATGTACCTGTCACTACCCCCACCCCCGGCAGAGTGTCCCCCACCCCCCCACTCTCACCAATGTCCCTCATGTACCTGTCACTGTCCCCACCCCCGGCAGAGTGTCCCACACACCCCACTCTCACCAATGTCCCTCATGTACCTGTCACTGTCCCCACCCCCAGCAGAGTGTCCCACACCCCCCCCCACTCTCACCAATGTCCCTCATGTACCTGTCACTGTCCCCACCCCCGGCAGAGTGTCCCACACCCCCCCCACTCTCACCAATGTCCCTCATGTACCTGTCACTGTCCCCACCCCCGGCAGAGTGTCCCACACCCCCCCCCCACTCTCACCAATGTCCCTCATGTACCTGTCACTGTCCCCACCCCCAGCAGAGTGTCCCACACCCCCCCCCCACTCTCACCAATGTCCCTCATGTACCTGTCACTGTCCCCACCCCCGGCAGAGTGTTCCACACCCCCCCACTCTCACCAATGTCCCTCATGTACCTGTCACTGTCCCCACCCCCGGCAGAGTGTCCCACCCCCCCACTCTCACCAATGTCCCTCATGTACCTGTCACTACCCCCACCCCCGGCAGAGTGTTCCACACCCCCCCACTCTCACCAATGTCCCTCATGTACCTGTCACTACCCCCACCCCCGGCAGAGTGTTCCACACCCCCCCACTCTCACCAATGTCCCTCATGTACCTGTCACTACCCCCACCCCCGGCAGAGTGTCCCACACCCCCCCCACTCTCACCAATGTCCCTCATGTACCTGTCACTACCCCCACCCCCGGCAGAGTGTCCCACACAGCCCCACTCTCACCAATGTCCCTCATGTACCTGTCACTACCCCCACCCCCGGCAGAGTGTCCCACACCCCCCACTCTCACCAATGTCCCTCATGTACCTGTCACTGTCCCCACCCCCGGCAGAGTGTCCCACACCCCCCCACTCTCACCAATGTCCCTCATGTACCTGTCACTGTCCCCACCCCCGGCAGAGTGTCCCACACCCCCCCGACTCTCACCAATGTCCCTCATGTACCTGTCACTGTCCCCCACCCCCGGCAGAGTGTTCCACACCCCCCCCCCCACTCTCACCAATGTCCCTCATGTACCTGTCACTGTCCCCACCCCCGGCAGAGTGTCCCACACCCCCCCCCCCACTCTCACCAATGTCCCTCATGTACCTGTCACTGTCCCCACCCCCAGCAGAGTGTCCCACACCCCCCCACTCTCACCAATGTCCCTCATGTACCTGTCACTACCCCCACCCCCGGCAGAGTGTCCCACACCCCCCCCCCACTCTCACCAATGTCCCTCATGTACCTGTCACTGTCCCCACCCCCGGCAGAGTGTCCCACCCCCCCACTCTCACCAATGTCCCTCATGTACCTGTCACTACCCCCACCCCCGGCAGAGTGTTCCACACCCCCCCACTCTCACCAATGTCCCTCATGTACCTGTCACTGTCCCCACCCCCGGCAGAGTGTCCCACCCCCCCCACTCTCACCAATGTCCCTCATGTACCTGTCACTACCCCCACCCCCGGCAGAGTGTCCCCACACCCCCCCACTCTCACCAATGTCCCTCATGTACCTGTCACTGTCCCCACCCCCAGCAGAGTGTCCCACACCCCCCACTCTCACCAATGTCCCTCATGTACCTGTCACTACCCCCACCCCCGGCAGAGTGTTCCACACCCCCCCACTCTCACCAATGTCCCTCATGTACCTGTCACTGTCCCCACCCCCGGCAGAGTGTCCCACACCCCCCCCCCCACTCTCACCAATGTCCCTCATGTACCTGTCACTGTCCCCACCCCCGGCAGAGTGTCCCACACACCCCCACTCTCACCAATGTCCCTCATGTACCTGTCACTACCCCCACCCCCGGCAGAGTGTCCCACACCCCCCCACTCTCACCAATGTCCCTCATGTACCTGTCACTACCCCCACCCCCGGCAGAGTGTCCCCCACCCCCCCACTCTCACCAATGTCCCTCATGTACCTGTCACTGTCCCCACCCCCGGCAGAGTGTCCCACACCCCCCCACTCTCACAATGTCCCTCATGTACCTGTCACTGTCCCCACCCCCGGCAGAGTGTCCCACACCCCCCCCCCCCCACTCTCACCAATGTCCCTCATGTACCTGTCACTGTCCCCACCCCCGGCAGAGTGTCCCACACCCCCCCCCCCCCACTCTCACCAATGTCCCTCATGTACCTGTCACTGTCCCCACCCCCGGCAGAGTGTTCCACACCCCCCCCCACTCTCACCAATGTCCCTCATGTACCTGTCACTACCCCCACCCCCGGCAGAGTGTCCCACACCCCCCCCCCACTCTCACCAATGTCCCTCATGTACCTGTCACTACCCCCACCCCCGGCAGAGTGTCCCACACCCCCCCCCACTCTCACCAATGTCCCTCATGTACCTGTCACTGTCCCCACCCCCGGCAGAGTGTTCCACACCCCCCCCACTCTCACCAATGTCCCTCATGTACCTGTCACTGTCCCCACCCCCAGCAGAGTGTTCCACACCCCCCCCCCCTACTCTCACCAATGTCCCTCATGTACCTGTCACTGTCCCCACCCCCCGGCAGAGTGTCCCACACCCCCCCCCCCCCACTCTCACCAATGTCCCTCATGTACCTGTCACTGTCCCCACCCCCGGCAGAGTGTCCCACACCCCCCCCCCCCCACTCTCACCAATGTCCCTCATGTACCTGTCACTGTCCCCACCCCCGGCAGAGTGTTCCACACCCCCCCCCCCACTCTCACCAATGTCCCTCATGTACCTGTCACTACCCCCCACCCCCGGCAGAGTGTCCCACACACCCCCCACTCTCACCAATGTCCCTCATGTACCTGTCACTGTCCCCACCCCCGGCAGAGTGTCCCACACCCCCCCCCCCCACTCTCACCAATGTCCCTCATGTACCTGTCACTGTCCCCACCCCCGGCAGAGTGTCCCACACCCGCCCCCCCACTCTCACCAATGTCCCTCATGTACCTGTCACTGTCCCCACCCCCGCAGAGTGTCCCACCCCCCCACTCTCACCAATGTCCCTCATGTACCTGTCACTACCCCCACCCCCGGCAGAGTGTTCCACACCCCCCCACTCTCACCAATGTCCCTCATGTACCTGTCACTACCCCCACCCCCGGCAGAGTGTCCCCCACCCCCCCACTCTCACCAATGTCCCTCATGTACCTGTCACTGTCCCCACCCCCGGCAGAGTGTCCCACACCCCCCCCCCCACTCTCACCAATATCCCTCATGTACCTGTCACTACCCCCACCCCCGGCAGAGTGTTCCACACCCCCCCCACTCTCACCAATGTCCCTCATGTACCTGTCACTGTCCCCACCCCCGCAGAGTGTCCCACACCCCCCCACTCTCACCAATGTCCCTCATGTACCTGTCACTGTCCCCACCCCCAGCAGAGTGTCCCACACCCCCCACTCTCACCAATGTCCCTCATGTACCTGTCACTGTCCCCACCCCCAGCAGAGTGTTCCACACCCCCCCCCTACTCTCACCAATGTCCCTCATGTACCTGTCACTGTCCCCACCCCCGGCAGAGTGTCCCACACCCCCCCCCACTCTCACCAATGTCCCTCATGTACCTGTCACTGTCCCCCACCCCCAGCAGAGTGTTCCACACCCCCCCCCTACTCTCACCAATGTCCCTCATGTACCTGTCACTACCCCCACCCCCCGGCAGAGTGTCCCCCACCCCCCCACTCTCACCAATGTCCCTCATGTACCTGTCACTGTCCCCACCCCCAGCAGAGTGTCCCACACCCCCCACTCTCACCAATGTCCCTCATGTACCTGTCACTGTCCCCACCCCCGGCAGAGTGTTCCACACCCCCCCCCTACTCTCACCAATGTCCCTCATGTACCTGTCACTACCCCCACCCCCGGCAGAGTGTCCCCCACCCCCCCACTCTCACCAATGTCCCTCATGTACCTGTCACTGTCCCCACCCCCCAGCAGAGTGTCCCACACCCCCCACTCTCACCAATGTCCCTCATGTACCTGTCACTGTCCCCACCCCCGGTAGAGTGTCCCACACCCCCCCCCCTACTCTCACCAATGTCCCTCATGTACCTGTCACTGTCCCCACCCCCAGCAGAGTGTCCCACCCCCCCACTCTCACCAATGTCCCTCATGTACCTGTCACTACCCCCACCCCCGGCAGAGTGTTCCACACCCCCCCACTCTCACCAATGTCCCTCATGTACCTGTCACTACCCCCACCCCCGGCAGAGTGTCCCACCCCCCCCACTCTCACCAATGTCCCTCATGTACCTGTCACTACCCCCACCCCCGGCAGAGTGTTCCACACCCCCCCACTCTCACCAATGTCCCTCATGTACCTGTCACTACCCCCCACCCCCGGCAGAGTGTCCCACACCCCCCCACTCTCACCAATGTCCCTCATGTACCTGTCACTGTCCCCACCCCCAGCAGAGTGTCCCACACCCCCCCCACTCTCACCAATGTCCCTCATGTACCTGTCACTACCCCCACCCCCGGCAGAGTGTCCCACACCCCCCCCACTCTCACCAATGTCCCTCATGTACCTGTCACTGTCCCCACCCCCGGCAGAGTGTCCCACACCCCCCCCCCCACTCTCACCAATGTCCCTCATGTACCTGTCACTGTCCCCACCCCCGGCAGATTGTCCCACCCCCCCCACTCTCACCAATGTCCCTCATGTACCTGTCACTACCCCCACCCCCGGCAGAGTGTTCCACACCCCCCCACTCTCACCAATGTCCCTCATGTACCTGTCACTACCCCCCACCCCCGGCAGAGTGTCCCACACCCCCCCACTCTCACCAATGTCCCTCATGTACCTGTCACTACCCCCACCCCCGGCAGAGTGTCCCCCACCCCCCCACTCTCACCAATGTCCCTCATGTACCTGTCACTGTCCCCACCCCCGGCAGAGTGTTCCACACCCCCCCCACTCTCACCAATGTCCCTCATGTACCTGTCACTACCCCCACCCCCGGCAGAGTGTTCCACACCCCCCCCACTCTCACCAATGTCCCTCATGTACCTGTCACTACCCCCACCCCCGGCAGAGTGTTCCACACCCCCCCCACTCTCACCAATGTCCCTCATGTACCTGTCACTACCCCCACCCCCGGCAGAGTGTTCCACACCCCCCCCACTCTCACCAATGTCCCTCATGTACCTGTCACTACCCCCACCCCCGGCAGAGTGTTCCACACCCCCCCACTCTCACCAATGTCCCTCATGTACCTGTCACTGTCCCCACCCCCAGCAGAGTGTTCCACACCCCCCCCACTCTCACCAATGTCCCTCATGTACCTGTCACTACCCCCCACCCCCGGCAGAGTGTTCCACACCCCCCCACTCTCACCAATGTCCCTCATGTACCTGTCACTACCCCCCACCCCCGGCAGAGTGTCCCCCACCCCCCCCACTCTCACCAATGTCCCTCATGTACCTGTCACTACCCCCACCCCCGGCAGAGTGTTCCACACCCCCCCACTCTCACCAATGTCCCTCATGTACCTGTCACTGTCCCCACCCCCGGCAGAGTGTCCCACACACCCCACTCTCACCAATGTCCCTCATGTACCTGTCACTGTCCCCACCCCCAGCAGAGTGTTCCACACCCCCCCCCCACTCTCACCAATGTCCCTCATGTACCTGTCACTGTCCCCACCCCCGGCAGAGTGTCCCCCACCCCCCCGACTCTCACCAATGTCCCTCATGTACCTGTCACTGTCCCCACCCCCGGCAGAGTGTTCCACACCCCCCCCACTCTCACCAATGTCCCTCATGTACCTGTCACTACCCCCCACCCCCGGCAGAGTGTCCCCCACCCCCCCACTCTCACCAATGTCCCTCATGTACCTGTCACTGTCCCCACCCCCGGCAGAGTGTCCCACACCCCCCCCCACTCTCACCAATGTCCCTCATGTACCTGTCACTGTCCCCACCCCCGGCAGAGTGTCCCACACCCCCCCCCCCCCCACTCTCACCAATATCCCTCATGTACCTGTCCCTGTCCCCACCCCCGGCAGAGTGTCCCACACCCCCCCCCCCCCCACTCTCACCAATGTCCCTCATGTACCTGTCACTGTCCCCACCCCCCGGCAGAGTGTTCCACACCCCCCCACTCTCACCAATGTCCCTCATGTACCTGTCGTGAACAGCAGATCAGATGTTGGAAGCATCTGTACTTGGCTCTCTCTCTCTCTCTCTCTCTCTCTTTCTCTCTCTCTCTCTCTCTCTCTCTCTCTCTCTCTCTCCCTCTCTCTCCCTCTCTCTCCCCCTCTCCCTCTCTTTCTTGATGGTGGTGGAGAGTTTGTCACGGATTCTCAAATCGGAGAACTCGGGGAAATAAAAGCGATGCAGCAAACTTTAACTTCGTAATCAGTGAGTTGTTTTTCTCTGACTTGTTGGTCTCCCCTCTCACTGTGTGACTTCTCTCTGCCCCTTTATTAGGGAGAGAGAGCCTGTGGTATGTCAAATTGTCAGGTGAACAATTAGTTTTTGTTGAACTGTACTGCAGATCACGGTCTCTCCAGGAGGCTTTGCTATTGCTTGCTTGGTGGGTGGAGGGTGCTGATGCTTTTTGCTGTAGTCAGTGGAGGTGGGGAAGGGGGAGCAGTAGAGGGAAGGGGGTAAAGGGAAGGGGGAGGGTAGAGGAAGGGGGTAGAGGGAAGGGGTAGAGGGAAGGTAGTAGGGAAAGGGAGGTAGTGGGAAGGGTAGAGGGAAGAGGGTAGAGGGAAGGGGGAGATGCTTTGCTGCTGCTTGTGTGTTGGGGGGCTTTGGGGTTCGGACATTATTACTGTCACTCACTCTTCTGTTTTGCAGATGTCTGTGAAGAGTTTGAATTTCAGGTTGTACACTCTCTGATATTAAATGGGATTATTGAACTCCCCGCAGTAAGGAACTAACAAGGCGCTTGAGGAGTAATTAGCAAAATAAACAATATTGAGCGAGAAAACGTTCTCTAGCCTGAGGGGTGATAGAGTCACAGGAAGGTACATTACACAAACAGGCCCTTCAGCCCTGCTGCCTACTCCCATCGACCTGCACCTCCATGCTTCACTCCAGAGGGGTGAGGTAGGAGCTTCCATTGGCTTCCTGAACCCGCCTGAAAAACTTTCCAGAGGTGCTGTGAGGATTACATTCCTGGACTTCTCTAGTGCCTTTAACACCCATCCAGCCCAAGATCTTAAGGCACAAACTAACGGAGATGGGAGTAGACTCTCACATGATGGATTGGATAGTGGACTACTTGACAGATAGACCTCAGTATGTGCGGTTGGGAGACTGTAGGTCTGACACGGTGGTCAGCAGCACAGGAGCGCCGCAGGGGACCGTACTCTCTCCGGTCCTGTTCACCCTGTACACATCAGACTTCCAATATAACTCGGAGTCCTGCCATGTGCAGAAGTTCGCTGATGACACGGCCATAGTGGGGTGTGTCAGGAATGGACAGGAGGAGGAGTATAGGAAACTGATACAGGACTTTGTGATATGGTGCAACTCAAACTACCCTGCGTCCCAATATCACCAAGACCAAGGAGATGGTGGTGGACTTAGGAGATCTAGGCCTCATATGGAGCCAGTGATCATTAATGGAGAATGTGTGGAGCAGGTTAAGACCTACAAGTATCTGGGAGTACAGTTAGACGAGAAGCTAGACTGGACTGCCAACACAGATGCCTTGTGCAGGAAGGCACAGAGTCGACTGTACTTCCTTAGAAGGTTGGCGTCATTCAATGTCTGTAGTGAGATGCTGAAGATGTTCTATAGGTAGTTGTGGAGAGCGCCCTCTTCTTTGTGGTGGCGTGATGGGAGGAAGCATTAAGAAGAGGGACACCTCACGTCTTAATAAGCTGGTAAGGAAGGCGGGCTCTGTCGTGGGCAAAGTACTGGAGAGTTTAACATCGGTAGCTGAGCGAAGGGCGCTGAGTAGGCTACGGTCAATTATGGAAAACTCTGAACATCCTCTACATAGCACCATCCAGAGACAGAGAAGCAGTTTCAGCGACAGGTTACTATCGATGCAATGCTCCTCATACAGGATGAAGAGGTCAATACTCCCCACTGCCATTAGGCTTTACAATTCAATCGCCAGGACTTAAGAACTTTTTAAAAGCTATTATATTAATGCTTTTTGAGATAGTGATTTAGATGCATATCATATTTTTTACTGAGTTAAGTATTGTATGTAATTAGTTTTGGCTACAACAAGTGTATGGGACATTGGAAAAAAAGTTGAATTTCCCCATGGGGATGAATAAAGTATCTATCTATCTATCTATCTATCTATCTATCTAAAAATATCTTTACCTCACCCTCCTCCCCACCTCCGCTTTCTGCGGGAATCGTTCCCTCCGCGATTCGCTTTTTCCATTCTTCCCACTCCGCTAATCTTCTCCCGGTACTTAACCCTGCAAGTGCTACATCTGCCCATTCACCTCCTCCCTCACCTTCCTTCAAACAGCCCTTCCAGGTGAGGCGACACTTCACCTGCAGACCTGCTGGGTTTGTCTATTGTGCCCGTGCTCCCAAAGCGGCCTCCTCTACGCTGGTGAGACCCGTCATAATTCGGGGGGACCGCTTCGTCCAGCACCTCCACACCACCCACCACAAGTGGAACTTCTCGGTAGCCAACCATTTTAATTCCAATCCTATGTCGGTCCACGGCCTTCCCTTGGGCCACTATTAGCACAGCTTCAGTATGGAGGAGCAACATTTTTTATTCCATCTGGGTGGCCTCCAACCTGGTGGCATGGATATTAATTTCTCCTTCAGTAAAAACATTTTTCCCTCCCTCTCCCCTCTTCTATTCCCCACTGGCCTCTTACCTCTTCTCACCTGCTTGTCACCCCTCTTCCTTCGGTTTCTCCCATGGTCCACTCTCCTCTCCTGTCAGATTCCTTCCTCTCCAGCCCCTGACCTTTCCCACCCACCTGGCCTCACCCATCACCTTCCAGCTTCCAGCTTGTCCTCACTTCTATCCTGGCATCTTCCCCCTTTCCTTTCCAGTCCCGGTGAGGGCTCTCGGCCCAAAATGTTGTCTCTTTATTCATTTGCATTGACGCTGCCGGGCCTGCTGAGTTCCTCCAGCGTTTTGTGTGTGCTGTTGAACTTTGAGGTTGGGCCTTCAGGATCCCGCACCTCCTGCCGCAGCAGCATCGAGACGTCCTGAGCACTGCTGAATGGCATTGATTTCCTGTCTCACAAGAGATTCTGCAGGTGCTGGAAATCAGTACCAGGATAGGAGTGAAGTTTAATATCACTGGCATATGTAATTGCAATATGTGATAATAAAATACTATCAATTACAATAAGAAATATATATAAAAATTAAGTTAAGTATTGCAAGAAGAGAGAGAAAGTAATGAGGTAATGTTTGTGGGTTCAATGTCCATTCAGAAATTGGATGGCAGAGGGGAAGAAAGCTGTTCCTGAATCACTGAGTGTGTGCCTTCAGGCTTCTGTACCTCCTCCCTGATGGCAGAGGGGAGGAAGCTGTTCCTGAATCGCTGAGTGTGTGTCTTCAGGCTCCTGTACCCCCTCCCTGATGGCAGAGGGGAAGAAGCTGTTACTGAAACGTTGAGTGTGTGTCTTCAGGCTCCTGTACCTCCTCCCTGATGGCAGAGGCGAAGAAGCTGTTCCTGAATCGCTGAGTGTGTGCCTTCAGGCTCCTGTATCTCCTCCCTGATGGCAGAGGGGAAGAAGCTGTTCCTGAATCGTTGAGTGTGTGTCTTCAGGCTCCTGTACCTCCTCCCTGATGGCAGAGGGGAAGAAGCTGTTCCTGAACCGCTGAGTGTGTGCCTTCAGGCTCCTGTACCTCCTCCCTGATGGCAGAGGGGAGGAAGCTGTTCCTGAATCGCTGAGTGTGTGTCTTCAGGCTCCTGTACCCCCTCCCTGATGGCAGAGGGGAAGAAGCTGTTACTGAAACGTTGAGTGTGTGTCTTCAGGCTCCTGTACCTCCTCCCTGATGGCAGAGGGGGAGAAGCTGTTCCTGAATCGCTGAGTGTGTGTCTTCAGGCTCCTGTACCTCCTCCCTGATGGCAGAGGGGGAGAAGCTGTTCCTGAATCGTTGAGTGTGTGCCTTCAGGCTCCTGTACCTCCTCCCTGATGGCAGAGGGGAAGAAGCTGTTCCTGAATCGCTGAGTGTGTGCCTTCAGGCTCCTGTACCTCCTCCCTGATGGCAGAGGGGAAGAAGCTGTTCCTGAATCGTTGAGTGTGTGTCTTCAGGCTCCTGTACCTCCTCCCTGATGGCAGAGGGGAAGAAGCTGTTCCTGAATCGCTGAGTGTGTGCCTTCAGGCTCCTGTACCTCCTCCCTGATGGCAGAGGGGAAGAAGCTGTTTCTGAATCGCTGAGTGTGTGCCTTCAAGCTCCTGTACCTCCTCCCTGATGGCAGAGGGGAAGAAGTTGTTCCTGAATCACTGAGTGTGTGTCTTCAGGCTCCTGTACCCCCTCCCTGGATGGCAGAGGGGAAGAAGCTGTTCCTGAATCATTGAGTGTGTGTCTTCAGGCTTCTGTACCTCCTCCCTGATGGTAGCAATGAGAAGAGGGCATGTCCTGGATGACAGGGGTCCTTAATGATGGATGCCTCTTTCATGAGGCATATCCTTTTGAAGATGTCCTGAATGCTGGGGAG
>NC_133130.1:130705129-130820129 GCF_048418815.1 Hemitrygon akajei | reverse complement strand
AAGACACACACTCCATGATTCAGGAACAGCTTCTCCCCCTCTGCCATCAGATTTCTGAATGAACACACGAACACTACCTCACTTTGGCTTGTTGCCGTGTTTATTTATTTTTATATTGCTTATTGTGATTAATATATTTTCTACGAGTTGCTCTGTACTCCTGCCTCAAGACCACGACAGAACATACGTTTGTGGTGATGAACCCGATTCTGATTTTGAGCCTTACCCAAAGTGGATGAAAAACTGTGTGTGTGGCCAAGACTTCCAGGAGCTAATAAACTGTAAGCACAAGTTCTTGCATTGGACACCAAGGTGGAAAACTGCAGCTCCATAGCCTCTGGAAGATAATCGACAGCGTGAACAGGTGTTGGGTGGAAGGTAGGGAACCTGGAATGCCCTGCTGTGGGGGAGGAAGATGCAGATACATTAGGGACATTTAAGAGACTCTTGAATAGGCACATGGTTGATAGGAAAATGGAGGTGTTACGGTACACACCCGATCGAGCCAGCCTCCAGAGCTTGGCCACTCCAATTCTCCAGAGTGTGGATAGCTGGCGAGGCCCCCTTAAGAATTCTGGCCCACTCCGCTAATTTTTGGTGCTAAGATTTGGATATTTAAAGAGCACCCAAACTCAGGTTTGGGGCTCAGCTTTGGTTCAGTCTGTGATTGGGTTCAGGATTTCGCTCTCCTTTGGATTCTCATCTACTCTCATCAGGTTCTCATCTCGGTCTCAAAGTTGTGTCATAATTCTAGTTTCAGATACTCCAGCGATGTCCAATGATGGACATCAGCTGCACACATAGAATTCGGTACAGTACAGTGTAGGCCTCCGTTAGTCTTGATAGACCATGGATTTGCTCCTTGGGAAGTTTTCCAGGGCGCAAGCCTGGGCAAGGTTTATTGTTATGGAAGACTGGCAGTTGCCCAAGCTGCAAGTCTCCCCTCTCCACGCCACCGATGTTGTCCAGGGGAAGGGCATTAGACAGGACAGTACAGGCCCTTCAGCTATCGAAGACTCTCTTAAACACACAGCGTCACAGTTAGTGTGATACTATTACAGATCAGGGCATCAGAGTTTAGAGTTCATTCCATATAACCATATAACATATAACAATCACAGCACGGAAACAGGCCATTCCGGCCCTCCTAGTCCATGCCGAACTCTTAATCTCACCTAGTCCCAAGTACCCGCACTCAGCCCATAACCCTCCACTCCTTTCCTGTCCATATACCTTTCCAATTTTACCTTAAATGACACAACTGAACTGGCCTCTACTACTTCTACAGGAAGCTCATTCCACACAGCTATCACTCTCTGAGTAAAGAAATACCCCCTCATGTTTCCCTTAAACTTTTGTCCCCTAACTCGCAAATCATGTCCTCTCATTTGAATCTCCCCTACTCTCAATGGAAACAGCCTATTCATGTCAACTCTATCTATCCCTCTCAAAATTTTAAATACCTCGATCAAATCCCCCCTCAACCTTCTACGCTTCAATGAATAGAGACCTAACTTGTTCAACCTTTCTCTGTAACTTAAGTTCTGAAACCCAGGTAACATCCTAGTAAATCGTCTCTGCACTCTCTCTAATTTATTGATATCTTTCCTATAATTCGGTGACCAGAACTGTACACAATATTCCAAATTTGGCCTTACCAATGCCTTGTACAATTTTAACATTACATCCCAACTTCTGTACTCAATGCTCTGATTTATAAAGGCCAGCATTCCAAAAGCCTTCTTCACCACCCTATCTACATGAGACTCCACCTTCAGGGAACTATGCACTGTTATTCCTAGATCTCTCTGTTCCACTGCATTCCTCAATGCCCTACCATTTACCCTGTATGTTCTATTTGGATTATTCCTGCCAAAATGTAGAACCTCACACTTCTCAGCATTAAACTCCATCTGCCAACGTTCAGCCCATTCTTCTAACCGGCATAAATCTCCCTGCAAGCTTTGAAAACCCACCTCATTATCCACAACACCTCCTACCTTAGTATCATCAGCATACTTACTAATCCAATTTACCACCCCATCATCCAGATCATTTATGTATATTACAAACAACATTGGGCCCAAAACAGATCCCTGAGGCACCCCGCTAGTCACCAGCCTCCATCCCGATAAACAATTATCCACCACTACTCTGTGGCATCTCCCATCTAGCCACTGTTGAATCCATTTTATTACTCCAGCATTAATACCTAACGACTGAACCTTCTTAACTAACCTTCCATGTGGAACTTTGTCAAAGGCCTTGCTGAAGTCCATATAGACTACATCCACTGCCTTACCCTCGTCAACATTCCTCGTAACTACTTCAAAAAATTCAATAAGGTTTGTCAAACATGACCTTCCACGCACAAATCCATGCTGGCTACTCCTAATCAGATCCTGTCTATCCAGATAATTATAAATACTATCGCTAAGAATACTTTCCATTAATTTACCCACCACTGATGTCAAACTGACAGGTCTATAATTGCCAGGCTTATTTCTAGAACCCTTTTTAAACAATGGAACCACATGAGCAATACGCCAATCCTCCGGCACAATCCCCGTTTCTAATGACATCTGAAAGATCTCTGTCAGAGCTCCTGCTATCTCTACACAAACTTCCCTCAAGGTCCTGGGGAATATCCTGTCAGGACCCGGAGATTTATCCACTTTTAAATTTCTTAAAAGCGCCAGTACTTCCACCTCTTTAATTGTCATAGGTTCCATAACTTCCTTACTTGTTTCCCACACCTTACACCATTCAATATCCTTCTCCTTAGTGAATACCAAAGAGAAGAAATCATTCAAAATCTCTCCCATCTCCCTCAGCTCCACACATAGCTGACCACCCTGATTCTCTAAGGGACCAATTTTATCCCTCACTATCCTCTTGCTTTTAATATAACTGTAGAAGCCTTTCGGATTTACTTCCACCTTACTTGCCAAACCAAACTCGTAACTTCTTTTAGCTTTTCTAATCTCTTTCTTAAGTTTCCTTTTACATTCTTTATATTCCTCGAGCAATTCCTTTACTCCATGCTGCCTATATCTATTGTAGACATCCCTCTTTTTTCGAACCAAGTTTCTAATATCCCTTGAAAACCATGGTGCTTTCAAACCTTTAACCTTTCCTTTCAACCGAACAGGAACATAAAGATTCTGTACCCTCATAATTTCACCCTTAAATGACCTCCATTTCTCTATTACATCCTTCCCATAAAACAACTTGACCCAATCCACTCTCTCTAAATCCCTGCGCATCTCCTCAAAGTTAGCCTTTCTCCAATCAAAAATCTCAACTCTAGGTCCAGTCCTGTCCTTCTCCATAATTATATTGAAGCTAATGCTATTGTGATCACTGGACCCGAAGTGCTCCCCAACACATACATCTGTCAGCTGACCTATCGCATTCCCTAACAGGAGATCCAACACTGCCCCATCTCTAGTTGGTACTTCTATGTATTGTTGCAAAAAACTATCCTGCACACATTTCACAAACTCTAAACCAGCCAGCCCTTTTACAGAATGAGCTTCCCAATCTATGTGTGGAAAATTAAAATCTCCCACATTCACCACCTTGTGTTTACTACAAATATCTGCTATCTCCTTACACATTTGCTCTTCCAACTCACACTCCCCATTAGGTGGCCTATAATACACTCCTATCAGTGTTACTACACCTTTCCCATTCCTCAATTACACCCAAATAGCCTCCCTAGAGGAGCTCTCTAATCTATCCTTCCAAAGCACCGCTGTAATATTTTCTCGGACAAGCAATGCAACACCTCCTTCTCTTGACCCTCCGATTCTATCACGCATGAAGCAACTAAATCCAGGAATATTTAGTTGCCAATCACACCCTTCCTGCAACCATGTTTCACTAATAGCTACCACATCATAATTCCAGGTATCAATCCACGCTTTAAGCTCATCCACCTTTCTTACAATGCTCCTCGCATTAAAATAGATACATTTAAGATACTCTCCACCTCCTCCTCTCTTTTCATCCCTAGCAATGCATTCAAATTTATTATCCTTTTCTTTCTTCTCCCCTACATCTTCGGGCTGAGCGCATGCCTTCTCCATCACCTGCCTTTCCTCCCTCACACACTGTCTACTTACTTGCTCTACTGGTGAACTAACCTCCTCTCCCATAGTTTCCTCAAATTGATTCCCGCCCCCCCATCTTACTAGTTTAAAGTCTGCCCTGTAGCCCTAGCAAATCTCCCCGCTAGGATATTGGTCCCCCCAGGATTCAAGTGTAACCCGTCCTTCGTGAACAGGTCACGCCTGCCCCAGAAGAGGTCCCAATGATCCAGAAGCTTGAATCCCGGCCCCCTGCTCCAATCCCTCAGCCACGCATTCATCCTCCACCTAATTCCATTCCTACTCTCACTGTCGCGTGGCACAGGCAGTAATCCCGAGATTACTACCTTTGCGGTCCTTCTTCTTAACTGCCTTCCTAACTCCCTATACTCTCGTTTCAGGACCTCTTCCCCTTTCCTACCTATGTCATTGGTACCTACATGTACCACGACCTCTGGCTCCTCACCCTCCCACTTCAGGATATCTTGGATGCGATCAGAAACGTCCCGGACCCTGGCACCAGGGAGGCAAACTACCATCCGGGACTCCCGATCACCTCCACAGAACCGCCTGTCTGAACCCCTGACTATCGAGTCCCCTATTACTATGGTCCTCTTTCTTCTATCCCTACCCTTCTGAGCTACAGGGCCGTCCTCTGTGCCGGAGGCCCGGCCACTGTCACTTCCTCCAGGTAGGCTGTCCCCCCCAACAGTACTCAAACATGAGTACTTATTGTCAAGGGGTACAGCCACTGGGGTACTCTCTAGTACCTGCCTCTTCCCCTTCCTGACCGTGACCCACCTATCTGCCTCCCGTGGCCCCGGAGTGACCACCTGCCTGTAACTCCTCTCTATCACCTCCTCACTCTCCCTGACCAGGCGAAGGTCATCGAGCTGCAGCTCCAGTTCCCTAACTCGGTCCCTCAGGAGCTGCAGTTCGACACACCTGGCGCAGATGTGGACTCCGAGGGAATTCCAATGCCATTCCCTAAAGGTTAATTTGCACGTTGAGTCTGTAGTTTCAACAGGTACATTTAATATCTGAGAAATGTTGTTATGAAGGATGAACAGTTCTGATGGACAATAGGGTGCAGAGTTGCCCATATTCCCCCCCCCCTTTGAGAATCACAAACCTTTACTGTTGCTATGCTGCTCATGAGAGAGAGAGAGAGATGAAAAGAAAACATGCAAGAACATCTGCTACAGATAAGAGAGGGGAGAGAGACTTGTTGATTTACCGTGTTATGACTTCTGCGAGGGTTATTTGTCTTATACCATTCTGTTCATTAACATTCCTCAGTGGACAGCCGGAGTGGGCTGGTTTGATGGACACAGTCATTCAAAATTGATTGATAGCTGAGACCCCGTGAGTAGGGATGAAAGTCAGGTCTGGAGAGACACCCTTCAGACACACCAGGAGACACACTAGTGGACACTGATTGAGTGTTGGAACCCACGGGAAGGTGTGGGGCTTCGGAGACCGAACCAGGAGGTCGGTCAGTAAAACTCACAGTGTTATAGCAGGGCCGGTGGGGACTTGTGTGTGTGTCCACTTATGCCAGAGTGATGAGTCCACCACAGAAGAACGGTCTAGCTGAATGACAGAGGGGTCATAACTGAATGGCCACAACGACATGACGGATCAAGAACGCAAAGGAAGGTTTGACTGCTGTAGCTGTTACTTCTCGCTCGCTCTCTCTCTCTCTCCAATGATTACAACACAACAACCAATATCTACCTCAGCACGCATGAACTGAACTGAACTTTATACTTTTCTATGACAATTCATTTACCCCTAGACATCGATAGAGCTTGTTTATTATTGATTATTATTATTATTCCTACACTTTTAGGTTTATTATTGCTAACGTGTGTTATCTATATATTTGCATTATTGGTATTGATTTGCTTATTTTACTAATAAACACTTTTGAATACAGTACCACCAGACTCCAACGGATTCTTCTTTCTCTGCTGGTCAGACACCCAGTTATGGGGTACGTAACAATGTATACAATGTACATTCTGAAATTCTTTTTCTTCACAACCATCCACAAAAATAGAGAAGTGCCCCAAAGAATGAACGACAGTTAAACCCAAACCCACCCCCCCATGCACAGACAGCAGCAAGGCACCAACCCCCCCACCAGCAAAAATGCCTCCATCGAGCCCCACAAGTGTGCAGCAAAGCATCAGTAAAGACACACACTTGCAGTACCCCAATAATTTGACACACCACGGGCTCTCTCTCTCCCTAATAAAGGAAAAAGAGGTGTCCCAGTTTCACAGTGAGAGGGGAGAAATAACAAACAACTCACTGGTTTACAATGTTAAGAGTTCGTTGCGTCACTTTTTCCGAGCTCTGCGCCCAGAGGGTTGACCCAGAAAGGTGCAGCTCTTCGGACACACAGCCCACAGCAGCTAACCCACTGCACCCGATGTTCCACGTTCTCCTGCAACGCTTCAGGCAGGGCCCCAGCCTAGAATCAGGACTTCCCCAGAGCCACAAAAACCCGGAACCCTGAAGGCACGCTCATCTTCCGGGCCACATCCTCGGGATGTTGAAAAGTGCCCGGTCATGAGGCCCTGAGAACGGGTCCCACTCCCACAAAGAACCAAAGTCAAAGTCTAACTCCAGGTCAGGGTCTCCAAAAGAACCCCCACACCCCGAAAAGGAGAAAAGAGATATCAAAGTGAGGAAGGTAAATACAATGTTACCCTTCATCTCCATCTCCATCTTCATCTCCAAGTACAAAGTTCAAAGTTAAGTTTATTATCAGAGTACATGCATGTCACTACATACAACCCTGAGATCTATTTTCTGTGGGCACACTTAGCAAATCTATAGAACGGTAATTGTAAACTGTATAATTCAGGAACTGTCAACTGTAAACAAACTGCACAAATGCAGATATAAATAAATATCAATAAATAGCAAAGATAAAAAATAAAAAGCAGAGATAGTGTGCATTCAGACTGTCGGGAAGGGCAGACAGGTGATGGGACATAATTGTAGCCAGCAGGGTGAGTATCAGTGCATTAGGGATGCAGAATCAAAAAGGGTCACAAATATAGTATTCAGCATTATTTCTCAATGCGCGGAGTATAAGAAATAAGGTAGATAATCTTGTTGCACTATTACAGAATATCGGGTATGATGTTGTGGTCATCACTGAATTGTGGCTGAAGGATAGTTGTAGTTTGGAGCTGAATATCCAAGGTTACACGTTATATTGGAGGGATAGGAAGGTAGGCAGAGGGGGAGGCGTGGCTCTGCTGGTAAAGAATGGCATCAAATCAGTAGAAAGATGTGACATAGGATCGGAAGATGTTGAATCCTTGTGTGTTGAGTTAAGAAACTGCAAGGGTAAAAGGGCCCTGATGCCAGTCATAAACAGGCCTCCCAACAGTAGCTGGGATGTGGACCACAGATTACAACAGGGAATAGAAAAGGGGTGTCAAAAGGGCAATGTTATGGTAGTCGTGGGAGATTTCCACATGCAGGTCGATGGGGAAAATCGGGTTGGAAATGGAGCTCAAGAGAGCGAGTTTGTTGAATGCCTATGAGATGTTTTTTTAGAGCAGTTTGTCATTGAGCCTGTGGGGATTAGCTATACTGGATTGGGTGTCATGTAATTAGGAAGTGATTAGGGAGCTTAATGTAAAATAACTCTTAGGAGGCAGTGATCAAAATATGATTTAGTTCAACTTGAAATTTGATAGGGAGAAAGTAAAGTCTGACATGGCAGTATTTCAGTGGAGTAAATGAAATTACAGTGGTATGAGAGAGGTGTTGGCCAAAGTAAATTGGAAGGAGCTGCTGGCAGGGATGTCAGCAGAGCGGCAATGGTGTGAGTTTCTGGGGAAAGTGAGGAAGGTGCAGGATAGATGTATTCCAAAAACAAAGCAATACTCAAATGGCATATTAGTACAACTGTGGCTAATATGTTGTACTAATATGAAATCAAAGCTAATGAAAAGCAAATGGGAGGGCATACAACAAAGCAAAAATTAGTGGGAAGACAGAGGATTGGGAAACTTTTAAAAGCTCACAGAGAGTAACTAAAAGAATCATTAGGAAGGAAGAGGTAAATATGAAAGCAATCTAGCAAACCATATCATATAAAAGCTTTTTCAAGTATGTAAAAAATAAAAGACTCCAGAAAAATGAGGCTGGAGGAATAATAATGGGGGTTAAGGAGATGGCAGATGAACTAAATGAGTAGTTTGCATCAGCCTTCTCTGTGGAAGACACTAACGGTGCCAGAAGAAAAGATGTGCTGGCATTGGAGAGGGTCCAGAGGAGGTTCACAAGGATGATTCCGAGAATGAAAGGATTATCATACGTGAAACATTTGGTACCTCTGGGTCTGCACTCACTGGAGTTTAGAAGGATGAGGGGGGATCTCATTAAAACCTTTTGAATGTTGAAAAACCTAAACAAAATAGATGTGGAAAGGATGTTTCCCATGGTGGGGGAGTCTAGGACAAGAGGGCACAGCCTCAGGATAGAGGAGTGTCCATTTAAAACAGATGTGGAGAAATTTCTTTCGCCAGAGGTTGGTGAATTTGTGAATTTAGTACCACTGGCCAGGTCATTGTGTGTATTTAAGGCAGAGCTTGATGGATTCTTGATTGGACACGGCATCAGAAGTTACAGGCAGAAGGCTGGGGAGGGAATAATAGGATCAGTGATGATTGAATGGCAGGCCAGACTCAATGGGCCAAATGAGCTTATTCTGCTCCTTGGTTTTATGGTCTTATAGTCTAATAATGAGCATGAAATAACAATATGACAGGGTCCTTAAATGAGTGTAGCTATCCCCTTTTGTTTAAGAGCCTGATGGTTGAGCGGTAGTAACTGTTCTTGAACCTGTTGGTGCGAGTCCTGAGGCTCCTGTACCTCCTTCCTAATGGCAGCATCGAGATGAGAGCATGGCCTGGGTGGTGAGGATCTCTGATGATGGATGCTGCTTTTCTAGGGCAACGTTTCACATAGATGTACTCAATGGTTGGGAGGGCTTAACCCTTGATGTACTTGGCCAGATTCACTACCTTGTGTAGGATTTTCCACTCAAAGGCATCGGTGCTCCCATACCAGACCGTAATGCAGCCAGTCAGCACACTCTCCACCGCACATCTGTAGAGGTTTGTCGAGGTTTTTCGGGACGTGCTGAATCTCCGCAGACTCCTGAGGAAGTAGAGGTGCAATCATGCTTTCTTGGCAATGATGCTTGTATGATGGGTGCAGGACAGGTCCTCTGAGATGGTGACACCCAGGAATCTAAAGTTACTGATCCCCCAATGAGGACTGGCTCATGGACCTCTGGTTTCCCTCTCCTGAAGCCAACAATCAGTTCCTCGGTCTTATTGACATTGAGTGAGAGGTTGTTGTTACTACATCACTCAGCCAAGTTTTCAATCTCCCTCCTGTATGCTGATTCACCATCAGCTTTGATATAGCCCACAACAGTGGGGTCATCAGCAAGCTTGTATATGGTGTTGGACCTGTACTTAGCCACACAGTCAGAGGAGTGAAGCGAGAGGAGCAAGGGGCTGAGTACACATCCCTGTGGTACTCCCGACCTGATGGAGATTGTGGAGGAGATGTTTTTGCCAATCCGAACTGACTGCATTCTACAAGTGAGGAAATCCAGGATCCAATTGCACAAGGGGGTATTGAGGCCTGGGTCTTGGAGCTTATTGATTAGTTTAGAGAATGTTCATAAAAATGATTCCAGGATGGAAAGGCTTATCATATGAGGAGTGTTTGATGGCTCTGGGCCTCTACTCACGGGAATTCGGAAGAACGAGGAGAGGCCTCATTGAAACCTACTGAATGCTGAAAAGGCTTGAGTGGATGTTTCCTATAGTGGGGGAGTCTAGGACCAGAGGACACAGATAGAGTGGATGTGGAGAGGATGTTTCCTGTAGTGGAGGAGTCTAGGACCAGAGGACACAGATAGAGTGGATGTGGAGAGGATGTTTCCTGTAGTGGGGGAGTCTAGGACCAGAGGACACAGATAGAGTGGATGTGGAGAGGATGTTTCCTATAGTCAGGGAGTCTAGGACCAGAGGACACAGATAGAGTGGATGTGGAGAGGATGTTTCCTGTAGTGGGGGAGTCTAGGACCAGAGGACACAGATAGAGTGGATGTGGAGAGGATGTTTCCTATAGTGGGGGAGTCTAGGACCAGAGGGCACAGATATAGTGGATGTGAAGAGGATGTTTCCTATAGTTGGGGAGTCTCGGACCAGAGGACACAGATAGAGTGGATGTGGAGAGGATGTTTCCTATGGTGATGGAGTCTAGGACCAGAGGACACAGATAGAGTGGATGTGGAGAGGATGTTTCCTATAGTGGGGGAGTCTAGGACCAGAGGACACAGATAGAGTGGATGTGGAGAGGATGTTTCCTATGGTGAGGGAGTCTAAGACCAGAGGACACAGATAGAGTGGATGTGGAGAGGATGTTTCCTGTAGTGGGGGAGTCTAGGACCAGAGGACACAGATAGAGTGGATGTGGAGAGGATGTTTCCTGTAGTGGGGGAGTCTAGGACCAGAGGACACAGATAGAGTGGATGTGGAGAGGATGTTTCCTGTAGTGGGGGAGTCTAGGACCAGAGGACACAGATAGAGTGGATGTGGAGAGGATGTTTCCTGTAGTGGGGGAGTCTAGGACCAGAGGACACAGATAGAGTGGATGTGGAGAGGATGTTTCCTGTAGTGGGGGAGTCTAGGATCAGAGGACACAGCCTCAGAATAGAGTAGCATCTTTTTAGAATGGAGATGAGAAGGGATTTCTTTAGCCGGAGAGTGGTGAATCTGTGGAACTCATTGCCACAGGCGGCCGTGGAAGCCAAGTCATTGGGTGTATTTAAGTCAGAAGTTGATAGATTCTTGATTAGTCAGGGCATGAAGAGATCAGGGATGGGGAAGCAGGAGATCGGGGTTGCAAGGGAAATAGGTCAGCCACGATGAAATGGTGGTGCCTAATTCTGCTCTTACACTTTACAGTCTTATGGACATCTGCACGTCCTCTCTGTGGAACCTGTTGGTTTTCTGCTGTTCCGGTCTCCTCCCGCAGTTCATAGACGTACCGGTTAGTAGGTTAATTGGTCATTGTGAGTTGTCCTGTGACTAGGCTAGGGTTAAATCGGCGGGTGCGGCTCAAAGGGCCAGTCCCGCATTGTATCTCTAAATAAATAGCTAAAGTAACCCCCACTGTCTGTGTTGAAATGAAGACTCCCTCAGACAGGCCACTAGATTTTCTCTAATCACCTTAAACACATCCTCTGGTCTTGGCATGCACAGATCTAAACATGGAGACACTTAGTGGGCTCCTCGGGTGGAGATGAGTACGTTTCCACAGCCCTTGATGTGGTCCAAGTGTTCTGGTGGTGGTTACCAAACCAGCTACCAGTTCAAAGCAATCCAGCTTACAGCCGGCAATTACTGAAGCAAAGATGTAGTTGGATCAGGAGGCGAAGTCAAGTTTAGCCGGAGACGACAGACATTCGCATTCCTTTCATGGTTTTAATGTGGTCGAACTTCCCAGGGACAAGTGGAAGATGAAAAATGATTCCACAGAGGCTGCAATTATCGGAGAGCGTCCAAAGGATGGTGGACAGAAATTCATTAACTTTTTTCAGTGGACTGTTGGAAAGAGCAAAAAAGTGGACTAAATGAGGGGTGCTTAGAAGAAACACTGGGCAAATGACACCCTGTGCAGTGACCTTAATGAATACAGCGGAGCGGAAGAGAAGTTACAGGTCTCCTTGAAATGTAGAAGGTTGAGAGGAGATGTAACATAGGTATAATTTTGTACAAAATTATGCAGGGCATAGATAGGTTAAATGCAAGCAGGCTTTTCCCCCTGAGGCTGGGTGGGACTACAGGTCATAGGTTAAGGGTGAAAGGTGAAAAGTTTAAGGGGAGCATGAGGGGAAACTTCTTCACTCAGAGCGTGGTGAGAGTGTGGAATGAGCTGCCAGTGCAAGTGGTGCATGTGAGCTCGATTTCAAAGTTGAAGAGAAGTTTGGATAGGTACATGGATGGTAGGGGTATGGAGGGCTGTGGCCCCGGTTCAGGTCGTGGGAGTAGGCAGTTTAAATGGCTCAGTAAGGACTAGATGGGCCGAAGGCCTATTTCTGTGCTGCACTGTTCTATGACTCGATGTCTCTATGAACTCAGCAGGTCAGGCAGAGTTATAAACAGTCGATGTTTCAGGCCGAGACTCTCCATCAAGACTGGAAAGGAAGGGGGGAGGAGAGGACAACAATCCAGTCCTGCGTGTGGACATGACGAACTGCGAGTGAAACACGTCAAATCAACACTCCATCTACGGCGGAGAAGACTGCACGCTTGCTTGGAGCTGGAAACTTCCAACAGACCTCCATTCCGACTGAGCGGGGATGCAACAGCCGCTGAAATCAAAGAGCCGGCAGCAGCATCTTTGAAGAATGATATTAGGCAAGCGTTTAATCATAATGCTCGCTCGCACTTCTCCCTGGGCCCGGTTTTATTTATGTGTGCAGATACGATCCCGTCCTGATGATAAACTCTGGTATTTATCGCAGCCATTAGTGGCAGGGCATTGACGAGCTGTCGCCCCGTCCTGCACCAATAGGCGCTGCCCCTCGCCTGCCAATCACAGCGTCGCTCGGCTGCGAGCCGGTTGCCAACGCAAATGGAAACGTTTGATGTAACCATGGCAACCGCGATGCTACGGCAACGCTCCCGTCATTGTAATCAGAGTGCCCTGTCTTCCACAACTTTCGGCAAAGTTTTATTCCCCGACACTGTTCTGGAAAGCCTCTGCAGCCCCTGCCAATGTTTTGACAGCCTTCCCAAAGTTATCACAGAGTTGGCTGACCGCGATGGAACCGGTTGGAATGCCCCCCACTCTACATCTGCAGACATGCGGTGACATACCAAATCTCCTCAAACTCCTCATGAATTATAGCTGCTGTCGTGCCTACTTTGGAACTGCATCGATGTTCTAAGGCCAGGGTAGACCCCCAGAGGCGCTGAGACCCAGGGACTTGAAAGTCTCACCTTCTTCACTGCTGATCCCTCCGTGAGGTCTGGTGTGTGTGTGTGTGTTCCCCCGACTTCCCCTTCCTGGAAGTCCCTGATCAATTCCTCGGTCTTCCTGACATGGAGTGCGAGGTTTTTGTTGTGACAGTCAGGTTTACAATCACCATCTATGGAACTCGCTGCCTGTGTTAGAGGCAGATACATCAGGGACGTTTGAGAGACTCTTTGAAAGGCACATAGATGAAAGGAAATGGAGAGTTTTGTAGGAGGCAAGGGTTTGATTGATCTAAGAGCAGGTTAAAGGGTCTTGGTGTTACAAGGATTGCCCCTCAATCAGGCACAGAGAGAATCTGTATCTACTGAGGTGTGCTATGTTCCACTTGGAGCTTCAGCAGACTTGGTCTGTCTCCAGGGGCTCTCACAGCTTTCTACAGATGCACCCTGGAGATTATTCTGGCTGGTATATGGGGGGGGGGGGGGGAGAGAGGGTACTGCGCAGGATCGAAGTAAGCTGCAGAGAGTTGTAAACTCAGTTACTCCACCATGGGCACTGGTCTCCGTAGTATCCACGACATCTTCAAGGAGTGATGTCTCAAAAAGGCAGCATCCATCATTAAAGACCTCCATCACCCCGGACATGCCCTCTTCTCATTGCTACCATCAGGAAGGAGGTACAAGAGCCTGAAGACACACACTCAGTGATTCAGGAACAGCTTCTTCCCCTCTGCCATCAGGGAGGGGGTACAGGAGCCTGAAGCCACACACTCAGTGATTCAGGAACAGCTTCTTCCCCTCTGCCATCAGGGAGGAGGTACAGGAGCCTGAAGGCACACACTCAGCGATTCAGGAACAGCTTCTTCCCCTCTGCCATCAGGGAGGGGGTACAGGAGCCTGAAGCCACACACTCAGTGATTCAGGAACAGCTTCTTCCCCTCTGCCATCCGATTTATGAACGGACTCCAAACCCATGAAAACCACCTCACTACTATTTTTGCACAACTTATTTAATTTACATATATATTTACTGTAATTTACAGTATTTGTTACGATGTGTTGCATTGTTCTGCTAGTGCTACCACATAACAACAAATTTCACGGCCTATGCCAGTGATACTAAACCTGATTCTGATCCTGAAAGCAACATCTATCATCGAGGACCCCCACCATCCGGGCCATGCCCTCTTCTCATTGCTACCATCGGGCAGAAGATACAGGAGCCTAGGGTTCAACACACCACCAGGTTCAGGGACAGTTATTACCCTACAACCATCAGGCTCCTGAACCGGTGTGGATAACTTCATTCACCTCAACTCTGAACTGAGCCTAGGGTCCCACACCACCAGTTTCAGGAACAGTTATTACCCTACAACCATCAGGCTCCTGAACCAGTGTGGATAACTTCACTCACCTCAACTCTGAACTGAGCCGAGGGTCCCACACCACCAGGTTCAGGAACAGTTATCACCCTACAACCATCAGGCTCCTGAACCAGTGTGGATAACTTCACTCATCTCAACTCTGAACTGAGCCTGGGGTCCCACACCACCAGGTTCAGGAACAGTTATTACCCCTCAACCATCAGGCTCCTGAACCAGTGTGGATAACTTCACTCACCTCAACTCCGAACTGAGCCTGGGGTCCCACACCACCAGGTTCAGGAACAGTTATTACCCCTCACCATCAGACTCCTGAACTTCACTCACCGAACTGATTCCACAAGCTATGGATTCACTTACAAAGACTCTACAACTCATGTTCTCAGTTTTATTTGTTTTTTATTTGCACTATTTGTCTTTTTTTACACTTTGGCTGTTTGTCAGTCTTATTTATGTAAATTCTATTCTATTTCTTTATTTTTCTGTAAATGGCCACAAGAAAATGGGTCTGAAGGCAGTCTATGGAAACACATAAATTCTTTGATAATAAATTTTGCTTTGAACTTAAGGAAGTTTTAGACACTGTGGCGATGTTTGCCCCATCCGCTCCTCCAGCACTGTTTTCTGCCAGGTGCCCTGCCTAATGTCAGCAAAACACATTGCACTCGGTGGGAATGGCAGGCAGTGAAATGGTTTCTGTCTCAGTCACGGCTCGGCGCGTCCCTACGTCACGAGTTGTGTTTGTAAGTCTAGGGTGGAGAGTTCACAGGAGATGTGAAGTGCTGGACAGGACCCAAGACCATCACGTCAGTCAGCAGGGGCAGCAGCATTTTCCTTTCCTCCGGCCGTTGAGCTGCACCACCCAGGGACCCCCGATTTAACCCCGCCTGATCACAGGACAATTTATTATGACCAATTAAACTGCCAGCCGGTACCTCTTCGGAAGCTGGAGCTCCCAGAGGAAATCCACACATTTCGCAGGGAGGATGTATAGATTCCTTACACTGAGCATCAGAATTGAACAACGAACTCCGATGCCCCAATAGCGTCACGACAACCACGCCACCACCGAGGTGCCACAAGCGATTCTGCAGATGCTGGGAAACCAGAGCAACACACACACACAAGATGCCAGAGGAACTCAGCAGGTCAGGCAGCGTCTATAGAAATGAACAATCAGTCGAGGTTTCGGGCCGAGACCCTTATCAGGACTGGAAAGGAAGACGTCAGAATAAGAAAGTGGGGTGAGGGGACGGAGGACAAGTCAGAAGGTGATAGGTGAAGCCAGGGTGGGTAGGGGAGGGGGATGAAGTAGGAAGCTGGGAGGTGACAGGTGGGAAAGGTAAAGAGCTGGAGAGGGAAGAGTCTGATAGGAGAGGAAAGTGAACCGTAGGAGAAAGGGAAGGAGGAAGGGGACCCATGGGGTGGTGATAGGCAGGTGAGGAGAAGAGGTAAGAGGCCAGCGTGTCTGCTCCACCTGCAAAATCATGGTGGCTAACCATTTCAATTCCTATCCCCATTCCCATTCCGACATCCGTGGCCTCCTCTCTGGCCACGATGAGGCCAGTCTCAGGTTGGAGGAGCAACACCTCATCTTCCATCTAGGTAGCCCCCAACCTGATCGATTTCTAACGCTATCACAGTGCCAGCAACCCAGGTTCAATTCCCACTGCTGACTCTAAAGGTGGTGGAGTGGAGATACATCTCTACTAAAGGAGGTACAAGATGCCCTTCCCTCTGCTAGTCTACAGGTCACCCTTGAGCAAGGTGTTGGATCTGCTCAGCCCCCTGATCAGGGTCACATGAAGCTTTGGGAGCAGGTGGTGGATGGTCGTTTGAGCAGCTGGTGCATTTCACAAGTCCTGGTCATGTGACCACTGACACCAGGCAGACAATCTCTGAAGAGTATCGATAATGGCTGGGGTCACCCATCTGGTAAAGTCACTGCCCAGAAGAAGGTAATGGCAAATCACTTCTGTAGAAAAAGTTGCCAAGAACAATCATGGTCACCAAAAGACCATGTTTGCCCACATCATACAACACAGCACATACTGGACTAACAAATGTCTGCCAGAAGTTCGTATGTTCTCCCCGTTTCCACGTGGGTTTCCTCCCACGGTCCAAAGCCTTACGATTTAGTAAGTTAATTGGTCACACGGGTGTAATTGGGTGGTCCTAGCTCGATGGGCCATAAGGGCCTGTTACTGGGTTATATCTCTCAATAACTAGCAGTCAGGTGGATAAATAGGTTGTAGAATCAGTTTATTGTTGAGGTGAGTGAAGTTTATCTATGTTGGTTCAGGAGCCAGATAACTGCTCCTGAACCTGGAGGTGTAGGACCTAAGGCTGCTGTACCTCCTCCTAATGCGGCAGTGAGAAGAGAGCGTGGCCTGGATGGTGGAAGCTGTTCTCTTGAGGCAGCGCGCCGTGTAGATGTGCTCGATGGAGCTCTTAGCTCAGATCAGTGCTGGAGGTCCGTGAGGAACATGGACTCCTGCGAAGCTCCCAAGCTTTTTATTTGATGGTTTAAGATGGCATAACTGAAGCTGGGTAACAGCTTACTGGTGGTTAACAAGGCAAGAAACATGACTAACTACTTTATTAATACACCTTTTCTGTGGTAACTTGAGCTAAACTATCACTGCAAACAAGGAAGAGGCAAGCGAAGGCCAGGCTGACTCGAGGGTTGAGCCGTGTGGGTACAATGCAAAGTCAGCGTGCGGCATGTTCGAAGAGAAGTGGTCAGGGCAAGGTTGAGGCACGTTTGAAATGGTGCAGGAGTCAGAGATGGAGCGAGCGAGTCGGAGAGGAGTCGGTGTGCGGTGCCCTTCCACCTAAACTGGGAGTGAGGCTGGGTCGATCTAAGCACTACGCCAGTTTGGAAAGGTCGAGAACGTCCTCAGGTTGGGCAGCGAGATGTAGGCCCAGTGTGTCTCACTGCAGGGGGACCCAGGTCCTAGGGTGGGGCACAACCTGGTGTTTGGGCAATTAAAACGCTGTCCCAGATAGACTGAAAAAAAAAACAGGGTGTTGGGACTGGAGGCGAGGGTCAAGCCCATTCCACTCGCTCTTCTGTAATGTTTACTCCTCTCTCCATGCTTTGTGTCTGTGGGGATTTGCCCAGATGTGTGATGAACTGAGTCTAAGGCTATGGGCCTACTCCGTCTGCTCCGAGCCCCAGGTCAACGTACTCAGTTTGGTTCGGAATGCTGTTGCTAGTTTTTACTGTTTGCATGATTTGTGTGTTTTAATCTCTCTCTGCACACTGGGTGTTGGTCTTTTTTAATTGGGTCCTTTTGATTTCCTGCTTTGTGGCTGCCTGTAAGCAGACAAATCTCAAGGTTGTATAATTTATACAAACTTCGATAGTAAATGTACTTTGGATCTTTGATGCACACGACTTTAAAGGGATTTGTTTTATTAGGAACCCTTCTTTCTTACACTGTAAATTAGTCTTGAAATGACGGGATAGAGTGCCATATACGGTAATATTAAAATGCATAGATAGAGTGGACGTGGAGATGATGTTTCCCACAGTGGCGGAGTCTAGGATTAGACAGGGCAACCTCAGATAGAGGGATATCCAAATAGAACGGAGAGGAGTAGGGATGGTGAATCTGAGGAATTCATTGCAACAGACGGCTGTGGAGGCCGAGTCATTGGGTATGTTTAAAGCGGATGGAGCAGCAAAATCTAAACAATTGCCACTATGACCGCAATAGGGTCACACTGGCATGCCGCAGCCTCAGCTCCAATGAAATGATTGTTCCAAAGAGCTGAATTCCTTATTTTGATCCTTTATTAGCAGTTAGCAAACATACAATCCTGAAGCGATGAAACTTAAGCACGCCCATGTAAGCTAAGTGCCATTCTTCTAAAGATACGACCTCCGCCAGTCCCAAGCTACAAACTGCCCCAGAATGAGCAAGAATACGGAACTTATTCCCTTTGCTTTCCCACGTCACCACTCACATAGAGAGAGAACAGAAACATGGCTTCTACAGCAGAAGTTGATAGGTTCTTCATTAGTCAGCGTGTCAAAGAATAGGGTTGAGAGGGATAATAAATAGAATGGCAGAGCAGATTCAATGGGCCGAGTGGCCGAATTCTGCTCCTCTGTCTTATGGTCAGAACTTGGAAGAAAATTCCAGTAACTTAATCACTTCATGACCAGTCCCAACTGTGAGTGAACCATAGAGTCGGACAGCATGGAAACTGGCCTGTGCCAACCAAGATTCCTGTCTCTGCAAGTCCTATTTACCCTGGGCCTATATCCCTCTAAATCCCTTTCCCATCTATGTACTTGTCCAGGTCAACAAAAAAGATCTAACTGACTACAGAAGCTTTGTGCCTGGTTATCAAATCTAGCCATACTATCCTTTGGCCTTAACAGTCACAGACAGATACTGACTTTAATAGTAAACCCAAACATCTTCCTCAGGCACAAGTTAGTCAAATGACAGGTCCCCCTTTAGACACCTCCTTATATACCCTCTTGAGTAAGCAGGGCTTAATACTTGATCTGTATTGCCAGTTCCTGATTGCTTAGTTTGAATTGGCCTTGTTCTGATTGGTCAATCTTTTCGGCCAAACCCTCTTTAGGAATGCGTGGTCCCTGACTGGAGCTATCTCTACGCTCTTCAAAACTACATTTAGATCCCCCTCGTGCTCCGTCTCTAGTGATTCCCTAATCATTCTCTTATCATGTTGGCCTCACCAAACCTTGGTCTGCATGGGCATGATAGGCAGTGTTCAGTGACCACACTTCATTCTGCTCTCAAGCTTTGTGAAGAGATTAAAGACCTTATTCATGGACAGCCTTGAAATAATGTGCTATGTGGATGACACATTTATCCTGTGGAAACATAGTCAGGGAGTATTATAGGCATCACTAAGTCGTGGCTGAAAGAAGGCCATTGTTGGGAGCTTAACATCAAAGGATATACTTTGTATTGAAAGGACAGGCAGGAAGGCATAGGCCATGGTGTGGCTCTGTTGATAAGAGATTGAACTACATCTTTAGAAAGAGGTGACATAGGGTCGGAGAATGTTGAATCTTTGTGGGTGGAGTTAAGAAACTACAAGGATAAAAAACCATTATGGAAATCATACTTAGGCCTCCAAATAGTTGCCAAGTTGTCCGGTTGAGATTGCAAAGAGAGCTGGAAAAGGCATGTAATAAGGGTAATGACACGATTGTAATGGGGGCCTTCAACATACAAGGGGATTGGGGAAATAAGGTTGATGTTGGATCACAAGAGAGGGAATTTGTTGAATACCTACGAGATGGCTTTTTAGAGCAGCTTGTGCTTGAGCCTGCTCGGGGAAAGGTTGTCTGAGATTGGGTGTTGTGTAATGACCCAGATCATATTAGGGAGCTTAACGTAAAGGAACCCTTAGGAGGCAGTGATCATAATATGATTGAATTCAAACTGCAATTTGAGAGGGAGAAGCATAAGTCACATGTATCAGTATCACAATGGAATAAAGGGAATTACGGAGGCATGAGAGAGGAGCTTGCCCAGGTGGACTGGAGGGGGATACTGGTGGGGTTGACGACAGAACAGAGATGACTGAATTTTCTGAGAACAGTTCACAAGGCACAGGATAGATACATCCCACGGAAGTAGTAGTTCTCAAATGGCAGGAGTAGGCAATCGTTGCTGACAAGGGAAGTTTAGGACTACATACAAGTCAAGGAAAGGGCATATAAGTTAGCAAGTGAGTGGGGAGTTGGATGATTGGGAAACTTTTAAAATCTAATGAAAGGCACCTAAAAAAGCTATAAAAAGGGAAAAGATAAAATATGAGGACAAACTAGCCAATAATATAAAGTAGTTTTTTCATTAAAGAGTAAAAGGGAGGTGAGCATTGATATTGGACCACTGGAAAATGATGCTGGTGAGGTAGTGATGGGGGACAAAGAAATGGCAGATGAAATTAATGAGTACTTTGCATCAGTCTTCACTGTGGAAGAGACTAGCAGTGTGCCGGCTTTCTCCATTCTGACAATGGCCACTTCGCTTGCTCCTGCCTTACTGTAATTTGCTCTTGCTAATCACACCCAAACACGGATTGGTCACTGGTCAAAGCTCCCTATTTCTGCTTGGGCAGGGACCTGAGTGAAATCCCCTCCTCTCAAACTTCCGATGTTCAGATTGGTCGCTGGTCAAAGCTCTCTGTACATCACACACACATCAAACTGTTGAAACGTACTGTGAAATGCAATGTTTTGTGTCAAAGATCAACATAGTCCGAGCATGTGCAGAGGGCAGCCCACAAGTGTTGCTATGTTTCCGGTGTCAACATAGATGCCACAACTTACCAACTCTAACAGGGGTCTACAGACCCCTTGGCTAATGCTCTAACCATTTGTCTTTGGAATGTGGGAGGAAACAAGAGCACTCGCAGGAGGCCTACGTGGTCATGGGGAGAACGTACAAACTCCTTACAGACACTTTGGGAGGACCAACCAGGGTAGGTCATTCATGGTGACTGGTTGGGCCCTGAGGAATGAGGTAAAGCAGAGGGATCTGGGAATTCAGATCCATAATTCCTTGGAAGTGGCACCACAGGAAGATGGCCGTAAGAAAGCTTTTGGCACACTGGCTATCTTAAATCAATGTAATGAGTGCAGGAGTTGGGATATTATGTTGAAATGGTACAAGGCCTTGGTGAGGCCTAACTTGGAGACTGGTGTGCAGTTTTGGTTTCTGACCTACAGGAAAGAGGTAAATAAGGTTGCAAAAGTACAGAGAAAATTTACAAGGATGTTCTGGGACTGGAGAGCCTGAGTTAAAAGGAAATATTGAATGGGTTAGAACTTTATTCCCTAGAATGTGGAAGACTGAGGGGAGGTTTGATAGAGGTATACAGAATTATGAGGGATGTAGATAGGATAAATGCAAGCTGGCTTTTCCACTGGGGTTGGGTGGGACTACAACTAGAGGTCATGGGTTAAGGATGAAAGGTGAAAAGTTTAAGGGGAATGTGAGGGGAAACTTCTTCACTCAGAGGGTGGTGAGAGTGTGGAACGAGCTGCCAGTGCAAGTGGTGCATGTGTGTTAATTTCAACGTTTAAGAGAAGTGTGGGTGGGTACATAGATGGGAGGGTTATGAAGAGCTATGGTCCTGGTGCAGGTCGATGCGACTAGGCTGATTAATGGTTTGGCACAGGTTAGAAGAACCAATGGACTTGTTTCTGTGCTGTAGGGCTCTAATGGATACAACATGCCCCTTCGCCAGATACTTCCTGCCCATTCTTGTCCCCCTTAGAGAATTAACTTACAGCTCAATAAAACCCTGGATAGACCATGGGGCCAGAAGACATAGTTGCAGAATTAGGCCATTTCATCATGGCTGATCCATTTCCCTCTCAACCCCAATCTCCTGCCTTCTCCCCGTAACCTTTCACTCCCTGACTAATCAAGAACCCATCAACCTCCACCTTAAATGCGCCCAGTGACCTGGCCTCCACAGACACCCATGGCAACGAGTTCCACAGACTCACCCACCACAGCTGGAGTATTGTGTTCAGGCCAGGTTGTCTCATTGTAGGAAGCTTTAGAGAGAGAGCAAAGGAGATTAAACCAGGATGCTGTCTGGATTTAGAGAGCATGTCTTCTGAGGATAGGTTGAGCAAGCTGGGGCTTTTCTCTTTGAGTGAAGGAGGACAAGGTGCCTTGATAAAGAAGCATAGATTGAGTGGACAGCCAGAGTCTTTTCCCCCAGGGTAGAAATGGCTACTATGAGGGGCCTTAATTTTAAGATGATTGGAGGAAAAGTGTAGGGAAGATAGAGGTATGTTTTATTTTACACAGAGATCAGTGGGTGTGTGTAACACGCTGCCAGAGTGGTGACAGAGGGAAATACTTTGGTGATATTTGGAAGACTCTTCGATCAGCACCGCGCATGATAGAGAAATTGAGGGTTATGTAGGAGGGAAGGGTTAGACTGATCTTAGAGTAGATTAAAAGGTCAGTACAACCTCATGGGCCGAATGGCCTGCATTGTGCTGTACTGTTTTATGTTCCATGTTCCCGCCTTTGATATAACAAACTGCAAGGTCCTCATGTTTTCCCGCAGTAAGTCTGAAGTGCTCTCCCATCCCACCAGCCTAACCGTATCTTCTTGAAGTGTGCATCTATCCTGGTAACTCCCTGTGCCCCTACATCTTTCGTCAGTTGTAAACTTGGAGCCCTGCCCAGCACAGCCAATACCAAGCCATTACTATATATTAGAGAAAGCATTTCTCCTGGCGCCAACCTTGGCAGCTCTGCAGTACGTCCTCCTTCACGCTGTTAAACAACTTTACCCTCCGACTCCACGCAGTTCTCTCCGTGCTGCCAGAACTCCGTTAATTGCACCGACCCCGGTTACCTCAGTCACTCATAGAATGTCCCCGTGTGTCACAGCGATGGCACTTCCTTCTTCATCCTCCTTTTTCCGTCAGGAAATTCCATCAAGCTGGCCAAAGGGGAGTTGCCTTTAATGACTTGCAACTCCAAGGAGCTTGAAATGAAAGCTGGAAGGTCAGATCAAGGTTAGTATCACTTACCTATGCCATGAAATTTGTTGTTTTGTGGTAGCAATACACTGCAATACATAAAAAATTATAAATTACAATATTATATATATATAAAGATTCAACATTGTTTAATGTAATTTCCTGTACACAGGTTCACAGATGTAAAGGATGTATATCCTGAGGCTGTGTTTTTGGGTTCAATGTGCATTCAGAAATCTGATGGCAGAGGGGAAGAAGCTGTTACTGAAACGTTGAGTGTGTGTCTTCAGGCTCCTGTACCTCCTCCCTGATGGCAGAGGGGAAGAAGCTGTTCCTGAATCGCTGAGTGTGTGTCTTCAGGCTCCTGTACCTCCTCCCTGATGGCAGAGGGGAAGAAGCTGTTACTGAAACGTTGAGTGTGTGTCTTCAGGCTCCTGTACCTCCTCCCTGATGGCAGAGGGGAAGAAGCTGTTACTGAAACGTTGAGTGTGTGTCTTCAGGCTCCTGGACCTCCTCCCTGATGGCAGAGGGGAAGAAGCTGTTACTGAAACGTTGAGTGTGTGTCTTCAGGCTCCTGTACCTCCTCCCTGATGGCAGAGGGGAAGAAGCTGTTACTGAAACGTTGAGTGTGTGTCTTCAGGCTCCTGTACCTCCTCCCTGATGGCAGAGGGGAAGAAGCTGTTCCTGAATCGTTGAGTGTGTGTCTTCAGGCTCCTGTACCTCCTCCCTGATGGCAGAGGGGAAGAAGCTGTTACTGAAACGTTGAGTGTGTGTCTTCAGGCTCCTGTACCTCCTCCCTGATGGCAGAGGGGAAGAAGCTGTTACTGAAACGTTGAGTGTGTGTCTTCAGGCTCCTGTCCCTCCTCCCTGATGGCAGAGGGGAAGAAGCTGTTCCTGAATCACTGAGTGTGTGTCTTCAGGCTCCTGTACCTCCTCCCTGATGGCAGAGGGGAAGAAGCTGTTCCTGAATCACTGAGTGTGTGTCTTCAGGCTCCTGTACCTCCTTCCTGATGGCAGAGGGGAAGAAGCTGTTACTGAAACGTTGAGTGTGTGTCTTCAGGCTCCTGTACCTCCTCCCTGATGGCAGAGAGGAAGAAGCTGTTACTGAAACGTTGAGTGTGTGTCTTCAGGCTCCTGTACCTCCTCCCTGATGGCAGAAGGGAAGAAGCTGTTACTGAAACGTTGAGTGTGTGTCTTCAGGCTCCTGTACCTCCTCCCTGACGGCAGAGGGGAAGAAGCTGTTCCTGAATCACTGAGTATGTGTCTTCAGGCTCCTGTACCTCCTCCCTGATGGCAGAGGGGAAGAAGCTGTTCCTGAATCGTTGAGTGTGTGTCTTCAGGCTCCTGTACCTCCTCCCTGATGGCAGAGGGGAAGAAGCTGTTCCTGAATCATTGAGTGTGTGTCTTCAGGCTCCTGTACCTCCTCCCTGACGGAAGCAATGAGAAGAGGCCATGTCCTGGGAGATGGGGGTCCTTAATGTTGGATGCACCTTTTTGAGGTATCACTCTTTTACCGATTCCCTCAATGTTGGGAAGGCTAGTGCCCATGATGGAGTTGTCTTTAGAATTGGAAAAGACGATGAGGCCTTTCTCCCCTCTCCCATCAGGCAGGAGATAAAAAAGGCGGAAAGCACGTTTCACTAGGCTCATGAACACTTCTCCCCCCCCCCCCCCCCCCCCCCGTTATAAGACATTTCATGCTGAGACCCTTTATCAGGGTCTCGGTCTGAAGCATCGACTGTTCATTAATTTCCATAGATGTGCCTGTCCTGTTCAGCTCCTCCAGCATTTTATGAGGGCAAATAAAAAATTAAGATCTATTTTATTATTGGCGGCATATGTTGCAAAATCTGTTGTCTTGCAGCCGCAGCCGTGCAAGACATAAAATTACTCGGTATCACAAAAACAACTAAATCGCGCAAAAGAGGGCAGAGAGCAGCGATGTGTTCACGGGCGATCCAGAAACCTGACAGCGAAGGGGAAGCAGCTGTGTGTGTGAGCGCTGCTTCCAATAGACAGGAGAGCCTGTTACAAGAGGGCATAAATATATTACCACTTTACAATGTCTCAGCCCATTCTGAAATGCTTTTTCCTGAGCAAATCATATTTGCATTTGAATGAGTCCAGCTTAACCGTTTTAACCCTCTCCCGAGAGGGCCTTTTTTTGTCTTTAAGATTCACTCACAGAAGTATAACGCTGTGCAAACCATTGAGGTGGGTTGGGGGGGGGGGGGGAGGGGTGCTGAAGGAAACATTTGTCCTGTTGTTTGGGTGCCAACTATATAAGAAAAATATTCTATTAGTCCTCTGCCCTCTTCCCCATAATTAGCTTTGCTTTGTATTCATGCATTTATCAAATCCCCGTCCATCTCGATGATAAGTTTTACTGCCCAAGTTCTTCCCTCCCTCATCTTGCCTCTGGAACCTCTCCTGATTGGGCTGAGTCTGAGCCTGTGTCCTCCGATTTCTGACCTGCCGCTGTCACGACAGATTTATTTGTTATCCACTCTGTCAAAGAACTGCGGATGCTGTGAATCTGAAATGAAAACAGAGAAATACTGGGAACACTCAGCAGGTTAGTCAACATCTGCAGCGAGAGGAACAGAATCATTCTGAACAACGTCTTACCTTGATCTTCAGGGGATGTGAGCTGACGACTGGTGGAGGTTCCGTCCCGGGCCCATCACATCATAAAGAAGGCACGGCAGCACCTCTACTCTCGTAGAAGTTTGCGCAGATTCGACATGTCATCTGAAACTTTGACAAATGTGGAATGGAAAGGATTTTGACTGGCTGCATCATGGCCCGGTATGGGAACACCAACGCCCTTGAATGTATATATGTCTCCAAACAGTAGGCAAGATGTGGGCTACAGATTACAATGAGAGATAGTTAATGCATGTCAAAAGGGCAATGTTAAGATAGTCATGATAGATTTGGAAAGTCAGGTTGGTGATGATTTTGGGTCCCAAGAGAGGGGGAATTTGTAGAATGTCTACTGGATGGGTTTTTAGGGTAGCTTGTGGTTGAGCCCACTTAGGGATCAACTATTCTGGGTTTGGTGTTGTGTAATGAACCAGATATGATCAGGGAGCTTGAGGTAAAGGAACCCTTTGGAGACAATGCTCATCAAATGCTAGATTTCACCCTGCAGTTCGAGAGGGAGAAGCCAAAGTCAGGATGTATCAGTATTACAGTGGGGTAAAAGGAATTACAGAGGCTGAGAGAGAGGCTGACCAAAGTTGGTTAGGAGACACCAACAGCAATGATACCAGAGCAGCAATGGCTGGAGTTTCTGGGAACAGTTCAGAAGGTGCAGGATAGACACAGTACTGTGCAAAAGTTTTAGGTGCATATAGGGTGCCTAAGACTTTTGTACTGTACTGTACATCCCAAAGATAGAAGTTTTCTAAAGGCTGGAATTTGCCGTTGTGCCTGACAGTAGAAGTCAAAGTGAAAACAAAAGAGAGGACATAAAATAGAGCAAAAATAGTGGCAAGCTAAAGGATTGGGAAGCTTTTAAAAACTGACAGGAGGCAACTAAAAAAGCTATAAGGAAGGAAAATATCGAATATGAAGGTAAGCTAGCCAATAGTATTGTGGTGAACTAGATATACCTGTCTGACTGCTCCTGTGGCTCCTCCCACAGACCCTGCTGACTGCCCCTGTGGCTCCTCCCACAGACCCCTGTATAAAGGCGACTGTGGCCTGCTGCTCTCCCTCATTTTCCCAGGATGTAGTGTTGTTCTTCAGTCAATAAAAGCCGATATCTCACTTCCTAAGTCTCAGCGTGAGTTATTGATGGTGCATCAAGTATTAAAAAGGATACCAAAGGTTTTTACAGATACTGAAAGAGTAAAAGGGAGGTGAGAGTAGATATCAGACCACGGTAAAATGATGCTGGAGAGGTAGTGATAGGGAGCGAGGAAATGGCAGGATGAGCTGAACAAATAATTTGCATCAGTCTTCACTGTGCAAGACACTAGCAGTGTGCAGGAAGTTCGAGAGTGGCAGGGGACAGAAGTAAGTGCCGTTACTATTTCTTGGGAGAAGGTGCTCGGGAAAATGAAAGGTCTGAAGGTAGGTAGGTCTGCTGGACCATATGAACTAAACTGCTGGGTTCTTAAAGAGGTAGCTGATGTGATTCTGGAGGCATTAGTCGTGACCTTTCAAAAATCTGTAGATCCTGGTATGGTTTTGGAGGACTGGAAGATTGCAAATGCCACTCCACTTTTCAAGAATGGAGGGAGGCAGAAAGAAAAGTAACTACAGGCCAGTTAGCCTGAGCTCTGTGGTTTTGAAGACATTGGAGTTGATTGTTAAGGATGTGGTTTGGAGGTACTTGGAGACACATGGTAAAATAGGCCAAAGTCAGCATGGTTTCCACAAGGGAAAATCTTGCCTAACAAATCTGTTGGAATTCTTTGAAGGAATAACTAGCAGGATAGACAAAGGAGAATTGGTGGATCTTGTGTGCTTGGATTTTCAGAATGTCTTTGACAAGGTTCCACACGTGAGGCTGCTTAACAAGATAAGGGCCCATGGTATTACAGGAGAGATGCTTTCATGGATAAAGCGTTGGCTGATTGGCAGCAGGCGAAGAGTGGGAATAAAAGGAGCCTTTTCTGATGGGCTGCTGGTGTTCAGTAGGGGTCATTGTTGGAACCGCTTCTTTTCACGCTGTACATCAATGATTTCGATGATGGAATTGATGGCTTTGTGGCCAGGTTTGCGGATGATACAAAGATAGCTGGAGGACAGATTAGGAGAATGGACAAAGGAGTGGACGATGGAATACAGTGCTGAGAAGTGTACGGTCATGTACTTTGGTAGAAGGAATAAAAGCACAGACTATTTTCTAAGCAGGCAGAAAATTCAAAAATCTGGGGTGCGAAGGGACTTGTGAATCCTTGTGCAGGATTCCCTAAAGGTTAACTGGCAGGTTGAGTCTGTGGTGAGGAAGGCAAATGCGATGTCAGCATTCATTTCACGAGGATTAGAATATAAAAGCAAGGATATAATGTCGAGGCTTTATAAAGTAGTGGTGAGGCCTCAGTTAGAGTATTGCGAGCAGTTCTGGGCCCCTTGAAAGGATGAGCTGACATTGGTGAAGGTTCACAAAAATGATTTCAGGAATGAAAGACTTGCCAAGTGAGCAGCGATTGAAGGTTCTGAGCCTGTACTCTCTGGAATTTAGAAGAGTGAGAGGTGACCTCAATGTTGAAAGGCCTCGCCAGAGTGGACATGGAGAGGATGTTTCCTATGGTGGGGGAATCTAGGACCCAGGGAGCACAGCCTCAGACCAGAGGAATGTCTATTTAGAACAGAGATGAGGAAGAATTTCTTTAACCAGGAGTTGGTGAATCTGTGGAATTCATTGCCAAAGGCGTCTGTGGAGTCCAAGTATTCCATATGTTTAAGGTGGAGGTTGATAGGTTCTTGATCAGTCAGGGTATGAAAGGTTACAGAGAGAAGGCAGGAGAATGGATTTGAGAGGGAAATGGAGCAGCCATGATCAAATGGCAGAGCTGACTCGATAGGCCGAATGGTCTAATTCTACTCTATGTCTTATGGAATGTAAAAATATTACAAAAAGTACTGGATATGGCCCAGTCCATCACAGGTAAACCCCACCCCACCACTGAACACATCTACAAGGAGCACGCCCAGGAAAGCAGCATCCATCGTCAGGGACCCCCACCACCCAGGCCATGCTCTCTTCTCACTGCTGCCATCAGGAAGGGGGTACAGGAGCCTCAGGTTCCACAACACCAGGTTCACGAACAGTTATCACCCCTCAAACATCACGGTCCTGAACTGGCATGGATAACTTCACTCACACTGAACTGATTCAATATCCTACAACTCGTGTTCTCGATTTTTTTTAATTTGTGAAGTTTGTTGTCTTTTGCACGTTGGTCATTTGTCCGCCTCTGTCGTATGTGGTTATTCATTGATTCTATTGTGTATATTTCTGTTTACTCTGAATGCCTGTGAGAAAATGAGTATCAGCCCAGTATATGGTGGCACATATGTACTTTGATAATCCATCTACTTTGAACCTTGAAATAGATTTCATTCCAAATATATGTGAGGTGATTATATTCTGGGGGGTGTAGGTAGGATTCTCTTCTCCAAGGATTGTCGCCTTGTCGTGGTGGAGAGGTTTGTAACTTTCTGAGATCCTGAGACTGATATCGTCTGGAGTTTAGCCATCTAGAGCTTAACCCCTGGTAGGGTCATCCATGGCAATAAAGTCAAGGGGGGGGGGGATCTAGACAAAGAGCGTTCCAACCAAAACCAAAAGAGTGGAGTTGGCAGGAGATGATGACACATCACAGTGACGGTGAAGACAGAGGAAGGCTGTGACACTGCACTCCATGCCACCAGACCCTGACCTCGATCTGTCAGCAATCGTGTGGTAATTTCCCTTGCACCAGCCCCACATTAAACAAAGTCCCGCACAGGCATTCTCCATTCGGGGAATCCACTCTAACGTCCCAGTTATCTGGATCTTGGATCAGCCACGGTCAGCCACCTGAGGACTCCCCAATAGTCAACCCTTAGCAGAAAATCAGATTCAACTCAAGTGATCACAGTATAAAACCACAAGATATAGGAGCAGAATTAGGCCATCTGGCCCATCGAGTCTGCTCCGCCATTCAATCATGCTGATCTTCTTTTTAAATCTCCTCCTCAATCCCATTTCCTGGCCTTCTCCCTGTAACTTTTGATGCTACGTCCAATCAAGAACCAATCAATCTCTGCCTTAAATACACCCAGTGACCTGGTCTCCATATCAGCATGTGGCAACAAATTCCACAAATTCACCACCCTTTGGCTAAAGAAATTTCTCCACATTTCTGTTTTGAAAGGACGCCCCTCTATCCTGAGGCTGTGTCCTTTTGTCCTAGACTCTCCCACCATGGGAAACATCCTTTCCACATCTACTCTGTCAACATTCGAAAGGTTTCAATGAGACCCCCCTTATCCTTCTAAATTCCAGTAAGTACAAACCCAGAGCCAACAAACATTCCTCATATGACAACCCTTTCATTCCCAGAATCATACTTGTGAACCTCCTCTGGACCCTCTCCAATGCCAGCACATCTTTTCTAAGATGAGGAGCCCAAAACTCAAAGGTGAGGCCTCACCAGCGCCTTATAAAGCCTCAGCATCACATCCTTGCTCTTGTATTCTAGACCTCTTGAAATGAATGCTAACATGGCATTTGCCTTCCTCACCACCGACTCAACCTGCAAGTTAACCTTTAGGTTGATAGATAGATAGATAGATACTTTATTCATCCCCATGGGGAAATTCAACTTTTTTCCAATGTCCCATACACTTGTTGTAGCAAAACTAATTACATACAATACTTAACTCAGTAAAAAAATATGATATGCATCTAAATCACTATCTCAAAAAGCATTAATAATAGCTTTTAAAAAGTTCTTAAGTCCTGGCGGTAGAATTGTAAAGCCTAATGGCATTGGGGAGTATTGACCTCTTCAACCTGTCTGAGGAGCATTGCATCGATAGTAACCTGTCGCTGAAACTGCTTCTCTGTCTCTGGATGGTGCTATGTAGAGGATGTTCAGAGTTATCCATAATTGACCGTAGCCTACTCAGCGCCCTTCGCTCAGCTACCGATGTTAAACTCTCCAGTACTTTGCCCACGACAGAGCCCGCCTTCCTTACCAGCTTATTAAGACGTGAGGCGTCCCTCTTCTTAATGCTTCCTCCCCAACACGCCACCACAAAGAAGAGGGCGCTCTCCACAACTGACCTATAGAACATCTTCAGCATCTCACTACAGACATTGAATGACGCCAACCTTCTTAGGAAGTACAGTCGACTCTGTGCCTTCCTGCACAATGCATCTGTGTTGGCAGTCCAGTCTAGCTTCTCGTCTAACTGTACTCCCAGATACTTGTAGGTCTTAACCTGTTCCACACATTCTCCATTAATGATCACTGGCTCCATATGAGGCCTAGATCTCCTAAAGTCCACCACCAACTCCTTGGTCTTGGTGATATTGAGACGCAGGTAGTTTGAGTTGCACCATATCACAAAGTCCTGTATCAGTTTCCTATACTCCTCCTCCTGTCCATTCCTGACACACCCCACTATGGCCGTGTCATCAGCGAACTTCTGCACATGGCAGGACTCCGAGTTATATTGGAAGTCTGATGTGTACAGGGTGAACAGGACCGGAGGGAGTACGGTTCCCTGCGGCGCCCCTGTGCTGCTTACCACCGTGTCAGACCTACAGTCTCCCAACCGCACATACTGAGGTCTATCTGTCAAGTAGTCCACTATCCAATCCACCATGTGAGAGTCTACTCCCATCTCCGTTAGTTTGTGCCTTAAGATCTTGGGCTGGATGGTGTTAAAGGCACTAGAGAAGTCAAGGAATGTAATCCTCACAGCACAACTGACCCCATCTAGGTGAGAGAGTGATTTGTGCAGCAAATACGTGATAGCATCCTCCACTCCCACCTTCTCCTTATACGCAAACTGAAGAGGATCCTGGGCGTGCCTGGTTTGTGGCCTCAGATTCTGTATTATCAGCCGCTCCATGGTTGTTATGCACAAGGACTCCCAAGTCCATCTGCATCTCAGATATTTGGATTTTCTCCCCGTTTAGAAAATAATCCACACATTTACTTCTACTACCAAAGTGCACAACCATGCAATTTCCAACATTGTATTTGATTTGCCACTTTCTTGCCCATTCTCCTAATCTATGTAAGTCCTTCTGTCTCCTACCTGTTTCCTCAACACTACCTGCCCCTCCACCAAGCTTGTATCATCTGCAAACTTGGCAACAAAGCCATCTATTCCATCATCTAAATCATTTATATGCAGCATAAAAAGAAGTGATCCCAACACCGACCCCTGCGGAACACCACTAGTCACTGGCACCAGTGAGGAATCCTTTTATTCCCACTCGCTGCTTCCTACCAATCAGCCAATGCACTAACCATGCCAGTAACTTTCCTGTTTTACTAGCATGGGATTTATACTATGAATGGCAAAACTACAGCACAGAAACAGGCCCTTCGGCCCACCAAGTCCAGAATGGGAGGGTCCTGGGGAGTATGACGGAACGGAAGGCCCTCTGAGAGGAAGTGCCTGTTCGCTGGAAGTGTTGTCACGGGTAGGCATGGTGCTGAAGAAGGTGCACCTCTGGCTTTGGTTTCCTTTTACAACATCAAAACGTTAAAACTAATTCAAAGAAAGTTATGGGAGTCCGACAATGTGGGTCTAACTTCGTGCTTACTTTAAGTGAGGCACACATGTATCACAGAGTAGCATCGTAATGTAGTAATACACATATTTTTACATATAACCTATAATGAATTATGTAAACAACAAAGAATACTTAAACAATATATTTACAATGTTACTCAAATATCATTGAAATATTAAATACTCAGCAGTTTCACCAGTCAGGACGTGAGTATAGGAGTTAGGAACACAAGACATTCTGCAGTTGCTGGAAACCCAGATCTGTTTCAATATTTTTATTAGTTTTTGCATAGAGGAATACAGAGTACAAGAAGATATATATTATAAGTCAAAGGAAAAAAAATTAAAATAGTACCAAGTACATTGTATTAAAATACAGTTACAATCACAAAACCCTGTATTCATAAAAATTAAATTAAATCGTAATATTGAAATATAATAACTTTGTTATACAGAAAAAAAATCTAAACCCACTACCAAAGTCAGAGCTATTAGGAAAAGCAAGAAAAAAGGGGAAAAAACCCTTATCATATAATAAAATATATTATTAGCCATCTTTGATTTACAATAAATCAAAGGTTTTGAAAATAACTCAAAAATGGTCCCCACAATGTATAAAAGTCTTGGCTAGAAACAAAAACTGAACAATGGATCTTCTCCAAATTTAAGCATGACATAACATCCTGTAATCACTGAGCGTGAGTAGGCGGAACAGCATCCTTCCATTTAAGCAAGAGTGCCCTCCTAGCTATTAGAGAAATAAAAGCTAAAATATGTAAAACAGGTGTCTCCAAAATAAAGTATTTTCCTCCAACAATTACCAAATAATGTGGTCAAAAGGTTAGGCTTAAATTTTACCTTGAAAAGTAGCGAGAAAGTTTGGAATACTTCCTTTCAGTATCTTTCAAGGCTCGGACATGTCCAAAACATGTGAATTAATGAGGCTTCTCCATTACTACATCTATCACAGAAAGGAGATATATCCGAATAGAAACGAGATAGCTTATCTTTAAACATGTGAGCCCTACGAACCACTTTAAATTGTAAGAGGGAATGATAGGCACATAACAATGAAGTGTTAACCAATTTAAAAATTTCATTTTTGTTGATCTGGGTTTCCTCAGAAAGAAAACCCAGATTAACACGCACAAAATGCTGGAGCAACTCAGCGGGTCAGGCAGCTTCTACAGAGGGGAATAAATAGTTGATGTTTCTGGCCGACACCCTTCTTCGGGCTTGGAAAGGAAGGGGAAAGGACCAGAATAAAAGGTGGGGTGAGGGGAAGGAGGACAGGTGGAGGGTGATAGGTGAAGCCATTTGGATGGGGGAGGGGGCAAGAAGTAAGAAGCTGGGAGGTGATTGGTGGGAAAGGTAAAGGAGTGAGTGAGAAGGAATCTGATTGGAGAGGAGAGTAAATTATGTTGTACCTAGGTAACACATTGGTAAGGCTGAACTTGTAGTATTGTGTAAAGTTCTGGCCAACCTGTTTCAGGAAAGATTTTGTTAAACAAGTGAGAGTTCAGAAAAGATTTACCAAGATGTTGCCTTGACTTGAGGGCCTGAGAGAGATTGCATAGACTAGGATTTTACTCCCTGGAACGTTGGCGATTGAGGGCTGACTTGAAAGAGGGAGATAAGATCCTGAGGGACACAGACCGGGTAAAAGCACACAGTCTTTTTCCCAGGGAGGGGATTCTAAAAGCAAGAGGGTAAAGGTAAAGGTTGAAGGTGAAAGAATTAAAAGGGACAGCTTCCTCACACAAAGGGTGGTGCGTATTTGAATTGAGTCGCCAGCCATCCTGGTTGAAACGGGCACATTAACAACATTTTGACAGCCATTTGGATGAGTACCAGATTAGGAGAGGGTTCGAGGGCGACAGGCCAGACGTTGGCAGAGGGGACCAGCTCATTGGACACCACAGTCAGTATGAATGAGAAGGGCCTGTTCCACACCGTATAACTCCATGACTCTAACAACCATCAGGCAGCGGAGTCACTCACTACAACTCTGAACTGATCTCACAACGTATTTAAACGCTGGGCTGGATTGAAATGGCAGGGTGTCGGGACCAAAGGCGAGGGTTGGGCTGGTTCTGTTTGGTGTTCCGTCATGTTTTCTCAGCTCCACACTGAACTGAGGATGCGGCCTGCTCTGGCTACAGTGATGCCTGGCTTGGAGTCTGCAGACTCACTTTCATTCTGGGCTCTGTTTGTTCACTTCTGTTGTTCACACAGATTGCTTTTCCTCTCATCACCCAGGCCGTGCTCTCTTCTCACTGCTACCATCAGTTATTACCCCTCAGCCATCAGGAAGGAGGTACAGGAACCTCAGGGCACACACCACCAGGCTGAGGAACAGTTATTACCCCTCAGCCATCAGGAAGGAGGTACAGGAACCTCAGGGCACACACCACCAGGCTGAGGAACAGTTATTACCCCTCAGCCATCAGGAAGGAGGTACAGGAACCTCAAGCCCCACACCACCAGGCTGAGGAACAGTTATTACCCCTCAGCCATCAGGAAGGAGGTACAGGAACCTCAAGCCCCACACCACCAGGCTGAGGAACAGTTATTACCCCTCAGCCATCAGGAAGGAGGTACAGGAACCTCAGAGCACACACCACCAGGCTGAGGAACAGTTATTACCCCTCAGCCATCAGGAAGGAGGTACAGGAACCTCAAGCCCCACACCACCAGGCTGAGGAACAGTTATTACCCCTCAGCCATCAGGAAGGAGGTACAGGAACCTCAAGCCCCACACCACCAGGCTGAGGAACAGTTATTACCCCTCAGCCATCAGGAAGGAGGTACAGGAGCCTCAGGACTTCACTTGCCCCATCACTGAAATGTTCCCACAACCTGTGGGCTCACTTTCAAGGACTTTTCATCTCATGTTCTTGATAATTATTGCTTATTTATTTATTATTATTATTTCTTTCTCTTTGTATTTGCATGGTTTGTTGTTTTTTGCACACGCAAGTTGCTGTGGTCTTTCATTGATTCTGTTATGGTTATTATTCTATTATGGATCTATTCAGTATGCCCGCAAGAAAATGAATCTCAGGGTCGTATCTGGTGACATACGTACAGGACTGTGCAAAATATTTATGCACACATGTACTTTTGCTTTTGCAGGACTGTATTTGTCAATGTGGAGTGGAAAACAAGTTTGTAAATCTGGTGGGAGCAAAAGATGTTGGGATGGTGAGAGTGGAGCGCCGTGGGGGGTGGGTGTGGGACAGGTGGCAGAGAAGGAGTGCCAGGGGAGGGGTGTGGGACAGGTGGCATAGAGGGAGTGTCAGGGGAGGGGGTGACACAGGTACAGCCACATCCAGCCCTGAGACACCAGTGACGGTTATTAGATTCCAAACAATTGGTTTATTGATCATTACAGAATGTCTCTCTGGTGCTTCCCACTCCCTCCCCTCTCCCTTCCCCTTTTCCCAACCATGATTCCCCTCTCCCTGCCCCCTTCCCACTCTCAGTCCACAACAGAGACCCAGATCAGAATCAGGTTTATCATCACTGACATATGTCATGAAATTTGTTTTTTTTGTGTCAGCAGTACAGTGCAATACATAAAATTACTACAGTACTGTCAGTTTCTTGGGCACCTAGCTATGTAGATGTGACTAATACTTTTGCACAGGACTGTACTTTCAAGATAAATTGACTTTGAACCTTGAATCAATGTTTATTTAATTACTTTGCCTGTCTATAAAATCCACAACCTGGTTCCGGATTCAGATTTAGGCTCCTATTTATTTATTTATCGTATGTACACATGGCGTTAACAGCCAGCACAACCAGAGGACGTGCTGGGAACAGCTCAAAAGTGTCACCACACATTCCAGTGCCAACATATCATGTCCCACAATGTTTGGCAGAACTGCACAAACAACAACAACACAAAAAAATCCCCAAACAACAGCAAATCAAGCGACTCACCCACGCAGACAGGTCTCCAGCTCTAGGACAGGCCACCTCTGGGCCTCCAGCCCTTGGCTCTGAACTCTCACACTTGCAGACGTCGAGCCTCCAACTGCAAGTAACAGGCCCAGGCTCGCAGACCTCTGACCTGGTGACATGCTGACCCTGGAGCTTCGCCTTCTGGGCCTCGGCCTCCGGGTTCACCGTTAGGCTCCGACCTCCAGACTTGCCGATCCCTCCGGACTGCTGACCTCTAGGTATCAACCCCAAGGCTTGCTGATCATAAAACTTCGACCTCTGGCCTTGACCTCTGTGTATCAACCCCAGGATCATGAAACCTTGACCTCTGTGCATCGACCCCTGGACCCCAGGATCATGAGGCTTTGACGTCCGGGCCCTGACCTCTAGACTCACACAAGCCTTGATCCCATCTCAGCTTGCCTGGCTCTGGAATTCCCTTCCCCAATCCCTGCCTCCTAACCCTCATCTCTCTCTCTAACATGTCCCTTCCAACCAATCACTCTGGCCTTCTGATCGTGGGTTTAATTGTCCTGTGTTGACTTCCCCCTGGTGTGGGTGGTAGCAGGAAGATTCAGAGTTTGTTAGTGTCAGAGAGATGAGGTTACAGCAAAGAATGGAAATACTGGGATTCTTCTGTAAGCCATCATACACTTGATGGGCTGAATGGCATACTATACTACAAGAAAACACGTGTTTTCTCACTAGTTGTGAATATTGCCATATTTGTTTTTTTTTGGTTACATTTTTTCTGCACTTTGACTTATTCACTGAACAAAACATTTTATTTTCACTAAAATGTACTTTTTAAATATTCTAATTGTGCTTCCCTGTAAAAAATGTGTCAAACTATGTTTAATTTATGTTTTGCTTGAGAAAGTTCAAAGGAGGTTTATGAAAATGATCTTGGGATTGAAAGGTTTGTCATATGAGAAGCGTTTGATGCTTCTGGGCCTGTACTCATTGGAATTCAGAAGAATGAGGAGGGATCTCATTGAAAGCTCTCGAATGTTGAAAGGCATCAACAGAGTGGATGTGGAGATGATGTTCTCTATGGTGGGGTAAGTCTAAGACCAGAGGACACAGCTTCAGAATAGAGGGACATCCATTTAGAAGAGAGATGAGGAGAAATTTCTTTAGCCAGAGGATGGTGAATCTGTGTAATTTGTTGCCACAGGCAACTGTGAAGGCCAAGTCATTGGGTATATTTCAGGCAGGAGTTGATAGGTTCTTGATCAGTCAGGGAATGAAGGGATACAGGGAGAAGGCAGGAAATTGGGGCTGAGGGGGAACTGGATCAGCCATGATGGAATGGTGAAGCAAGACTCGATGAGCCAAATGGCCTAATTCTGCTCCTTCATCTTATGGTCTTATGGTGAATGCTGCTTATTAGATGCTGTGTGCCTGTGGTGCTGCAAGTAAGCTTCTCATTGCAACTATACATACATATTCTTGTGTAGATGACAATAAACCCGACTTTGAATTTGCAGACAGGGATTTGTGCAGATGACAATAAACCCGACTTTGAATTTGCAGACATGAATGTGCAGATGACAATAAACCTGACTTTAACTTTTCACACACGGGCATGTGCAGATGACAATAAACCCAACTTTGAATTTGCAGGCATTCAGTCGTGCAGATGACAATAAACCTGACAATAAAATTGAGAATATGGAAATGGCGGTTGGTTTAGTGCCTATGCTCTTCCTGTTTCCTCTCCTCTCCACTCCAACCTTTCCCACCAGTCTCAGAATATTCATTTCCCATATTACTATTCTACTATTGAATCGGGAAAAATGAAAAGTAATTCATTGGAAGGTTGAATTTGAAGGCAGAATACAGGGTTAAGGATAGGATTCTTAGCAGTGTGGAGGAACAGAGGAATCTCGGAGTCCATGTCCACTGATCTCTCAAAGTGGCCACACAACTTGATAGGGTGGTTAAGAAAGCGTATGGTGTGTTGGCCGTCATTAGTTGTGCAATTGAGTTCAGGAGCCGCGAGGTGATGTCACAGCTCCACAAAACCCTGGTTAGATCACACATGGATTGTTGGCTTCAGTTCTAGTCCCCTCATTATAGGAAGGGTGTGGAAGCTTTATAGAGGATGCTGTTTGGATTGGAGACCATGTCTTATGAGGATAGGTTAAGCGAGCGAGGGCTTTTCTCTTTGGAGTGAAGGAGGATGAGAGATGACTTGATAGAGGTGTATAAGATAAGAAGCATAGAGATCCAGTGCACAGCCAGAGATGTTCTCCCAGGGTGGAAATGGCTAATATGAGAGGGCATAATTTTAAGAAGGTTGGAGGAAAATACAGGTGTCCCCACCCCCCGCCTTTACGAAGGTAGAGCATTCCTGTGAAACCTTTCTTAAGCCGAAATGGTGTGAGGTGAAGAACCATTAATTTATATTGGAAAAATCTTTGTAAAAGCGAAAATCCTCTTTGTAATGCGAAAACAGGTAACTAATGTAGGTCTTCTGTAAAAGCGAAGCGGCGTAAAGCAAACATTGGTAAAGCGGGGGACACCTGTATTGGGCAGATGTCAGAGGTAGGTTTTTTACAGAAGGTAATGAGATGGTGGTAGAGGCAGATACGTTAGGGACTTTTAGGAGACTCTTAAGTAGGTATATAGATGATAGAAAAATTGAGAAGAGAAAAGAAGAGTTATACTTGGAGTAGGTTAGAAGTTTGGTTCAACATCGTGGGCTGAAGGGCCTGGACTGTTCTGTAATGTTCTAGGGTCAGCCTGGTTCCTGAAAGTCTCCCTTTCAAAATGGATCACTTCCACCCAGCCCGTGCTGGACCTCTGTGTCCTTGCTGCCCTGCCAGCCCATGTACCTCTGCCCACAAAACCTCTTCCTCCCACTTACCGCTAACTATGTTTTCAAGTCCAGCGTCATCTGCAAGCTCCACTGAAATCCAGGGCACTGATATAGATCAAAAAAAGAGCAGAGTTCCTGATAACTGATCCCTGAGGGACGCTCTAACTTGTCTGCCTTCCATACACTTAATTACTTCCCAAATCCTTTGAGAGTTACTGGGAATATAAAGCCGGAACATTCCTTCCCCTACATCTAAGAATGATTGCTACTGTTGTACTTGGTCTTTAATTGTCTTCACGATCTTCTTGTCGACAGCCCTTGAACAGAAATGTAAATATAGAATACACAGTCTAATTCTTCCCTAACCATTAGCGAAGAATAGAAAGACTCTCTTTCAACTGCAGTGTGACTTTCAATTTCAACTTGCGAGACCCCGTCTGCCCCACACGGGAAAAAAATAAATAGAATCACACTGGCGGGTAATCTATTTTTGATACTTCGAAATGGTGTTTAATTGAAGTCTGAAAGGCTGAAATCTATTGAATTGTATGGATGTGGGTGTACAGTATAGTGCGGCTGAAAATTCATTTCAATGCAACAGATTTGGTCAGTACATGCTACCAGAAGTTTTTAATTAACTTTCTGGTTTGCTGTTTTTAGATTTTGGAATAAAATATTATATTTAAGAAAAACTATTTGAATGCAAGTGTATAGCACTGTGCAGAAGTCTTAGGAATATATATTCCTAAGACATTTGCTCATTACTGTAGTAATTCTATGTATTGCATGGTACTGCTGCCAAGAAAAAGCACATTTCATGACATATGTGGGTGATGATAAAACCTGATTCTGATATGGGTCTCTATTGTGGACTGAGTGTGGGAAGGGGGGCAGGGAGAGGGGAATCATGGTTGGGAAAAGGGGAAGGGAGAGGGGAGGGAGCGGGAAGCACCAGAGAGACATTCTGTAATGATCAATGAACCAATTGTTTGGAATCAAATGACCTTGCCTGGTGTCTCAGGTCTGGGTGAGCCTGCACCCACACTATCTTCCGCCCTGGCACTCCTTATCTGCCCCCTGTCCCACACCCCTTCCATGACGCTTCACCCTCGCCATTCCCAATATCCTTTGCTCCCTCCAGATTTACAAGCTTGCTCTCCATTTCATTGATAAACACACCCTAGCTATATGTATGTAGTTAAGACTTTTGAACAATACTATACATCGCCTTACGTGCAACCTAGCGGCACTTAATGGACACACAATCAATCTATGTATATAAGCTATCTTATGTATTTATATTTATTGTGTTTTTATCATTATTATTGTGTTCTTTATCTTATTGTGTTTTTTTTTTGTGCTGCATCAGATCCGGAGTAACAATTATTTTGTTCTCCTTTACACTTGTGTACTGGAATTGACGTTAAACAATCTTGAATGTTCCTGTGAAGTTCTGTCCTAACTTCTACAGGGCAAAGTGTTGAGGATTTACACTGTGTACAGGAAATGACATTAAACCGGAGCTTCCCACCTGGAGTCCACGGATCCCTCGGTCAATGGCATGAGAAAAGGCTGGGAGCCCCTGCGTGGAACGACCTTGAACCTTGAGCGTTCCTGTGCAGTTGTGTCCTGACCTACAGGGGGCAAGGTGTGGAGGGGTTACTGCGTCTGCTGAGACGAGGCATATTAATCAGCCAGCGAGGAGGCGTTTCTGTCTGAATGCCGGTCATGTACGGATCAGGATTTTTACTAAACTGGCATTTTACCGATGAATGTGCATTACTGTAATGAGGAGGTGATGTTTGATAAACCCATATTCCCCAGAGCATCAGCTATGAGACACTTAAAGCAACTTGGGAGAACAAATATGCATATTATGCATCTGATTAATAAACAAGGACGGTGTAGCTTTGACTTTGAGCCTTGTGAACACAGTTTTCCAGTTTAACTTTGCACATTGGAATCAGAATCAGGTTTAATATCACTGGCATACGTCATGCAATCCGTGCTTTTGTTGCAGCAGTACAATGCATTACATGATTATAGAGAAACAAGCCGTGAATTATGGTGAGTATATATATAAAACGGTTAAATTAAATAAGTTGTGCAAAAACAGAAATAAAAAAGTAGTGAGGTAGTGTTCGTGGGTTCACTGTCTATTCAGTAATCAGATGGCGGAGGGGAAGAAGCTGTTCCTGAATCGCTGAGTGTGTGTCTTCAGGCTCCAGTACCTCCTCCCTGATGGCAGAGGGGAAGAAGCTGTTCCTGAATCGCTGAGTGTGTGTCTTCAGGCTCCTGTACCTCCTCCCTGATGGCAGAGGGGAAGAAGCTGTTCCTGAATCACTGAGTGTGTGTCTTCAGGCTCCAGTACCTCCTCCCTGATGGCAGAGGGGAAGAAGCTGTTCCTGAATCGCTGAGTGTGTGTCTTCAGGCTCCTGTACCCCCTCCCTGATGGTAGCAATGAGAAGAGAGCATGTCCTGGGTGGTGGGGGGTCCTTACTGATGGATGCTGCCTTTTCATGTCATTGCTTCTTGAAGATGCCCTGGATTCTATGGAGGCTGGTGCCCCAGATGGATCTAATCGAGTTTACAACTCTTCACAGCTTATTTCAATCGTGTGCAGTAGCCCTCGCGCCCTCACTACCACCCCAGACGGTGGTGCAGCCAGCTAGAATGCTCTCCATGGTACATCTGTAGAAATTTGCGAGTGTTTTAGGTGAAATTAATTTTAAAAGAGGAAATAGAGAAATATGATGAAGTTACTATGGTTACATTGCAAGATTGCTAGATAGATAGATTAGAGCCCCTCTTTTGGTTGGGGTTTACCGTGGATGTTTTGCCCAGGTTATCTAGATACGCAAGTCAGGGCAGTACAATATGGAGAGCAAGCTATTGCCCAGGAAGCAGGCTCCCCCTCTCCACACAGCTGATGAACCCAAAGGAACAGCAGAGACTCAAAACAGTTTGGCACCAGCGGTGTCGCAGGAGATACAGCCAGTGTTGAACTCAACGTAGGACTGCCTTAAGGAACACAGCTCCGGATTTTCCCCTTGGGTTTACTCCCGAAGCCTTCCCCGTGAGTGGGTGTAGCTACAGGGCAGCGGAGGTTTGAGATCAGAGTTTTCCTTCTCCTAGATGAGCTGCCAACCGCGGCCGACAAGCTCCACCTGCCCAAAGCGACTGGTTTTAAGGTGCCAGTAACCCGCCTTTGCCCCTTCTCCTGTCAGTAGAAATGGTTCTGCCAGGCTCAGTCGCTAAGCGGCACATGGAGACCAGGAGCTGGACATGGTTGTCAGAAGCTATTTGAGGCACACGCCATTGGGAGCATTTAATAGACAATGGGAGCTACCCCTGCTGGCTATAAGAACATTAAGGTATCCAGGTGGTTAGTAACAAGATAGTTAAGACAAAGTATGGTGTGTAGGCCTGCATTAGTCGAGGGAATTGCCAAGAAACAATATCACAACCTATGCCAGCAATAATGATTTAAACACAGTGAAGAGAACTTTGCTGATTTAAACTTGTGGGGTAGCAGGAGTGGCTCAGCAGGTGAGGGGAGAGTTACTGCTCCCACAGTCTATGGACTCGTGCTCAAGAACCCTTCATCTCATGTTCTCAATATTTATTGCTTATTTATTTATTTTTGTTTGTATCTGCACAGGGGGCATCAGAGACCAACGAGACAGACCTCATCAGCGGATCAGCAGTGTAGAAAGTCAGCAAAATTAAATTCCTCTGTGGTATTATTTCAGACGAACCATCCTGGACCCAGCATGTAAATGCAATTGCAAACAAAAGCACCCCCCCCCCCCACAAGCCTCCACTTCCTGGGAGAGTCTGGGACAGTTGACATAACATCTGTAACTCTGACAAATTTCAAATGGATGTGTCGCAGAGAGTGTGTTGACTGGCCGGGTAGAGAAACACCAATGCCTTTGAATGGAAAATCCTACAAAATGTAGTGGATTTGGTCCAATACATCACAGGTAGAACCCTACCAAACACTGAGCACATCTACAAAAAACACTGTCGTAGGAAAGCAGCATCCATCATCAGAGATCTCCACCACCCAGGACATACTCTCTTCTCACTGCTGCCATCAGGTAGAAGATACAAGAGCCTCAGGACTCACACCACCAGGTTCAGGAACAGTTACCACTCCACAACTCTCGGGCTCCTAAACAAGAGGAGATAACTACACTCACCCATCCATTGGGATGTTCCTACAACCAATGATGTCACTTTAAGGATTGTTTATCTCACTTTCTCATGTTCTCGTTATTTATTGCTATTTATTTATATTTACATTTGCACAGTTTGTTGTCTTCTGCACTCTGGTTGGTCTTTCACTGATCCTGTTGTAGCTATTATTCTATAGATTTGTTGAGTACGCCCACAGGAAAATGAATCTCAGGGTTGTATATGGTGGTATATATGTACTCTATAGTAAAATTTACTTTCAACTTTGAACTTCAGATTGATGTCTTTTGCACATTGATTGTTTGTTCGTCTAGTGTGTGGTTTTTCATTAATTCTATTGTGTTCTTTGTATTTACTGTGAATGTCTGAAAGAAAATGAACCTCAGGGTTGATAAACCGGATTCTGATACAGGTCTCAGTTGTGGTCTGAAAGTGGGAAGGCAAGGCTGGAGCACCATGGGAGGGTGTGGGACAGGTGGCAGAGAAGGAGTGCAGGGCAGTACGGCAAGGGTGCAGACACACCCAGCCCTGAGACACCGGACAAGGTCATTTGGTTCCAAACAATTGGTTTATTGATCATTACAGAATGTCTCTCTGGTGCTTTCCGCTCCCTCCCCTCTCCCTTCCCCTTTTCCCAACCATGATTCCCCTCTCCCTGCCCCCTTCCCACTCTCAGTTCACAATAGAGACCCAGATCAGAATCAGGTTTATCATCACTCACATATGTTATGAAAATTGTTTTTTTTTTGTGGCAGCAGTACAGTGCAATACATAAAATTGCTACAGTACTGTGTGAAAGTCTTAGGCGCACTGGCTCTATATATGTGCCTCAAATTTTTGCATACTAATATATCCATGCTTGGGTGTGGGGTGACTATCTCTCTCTCTCTTCGGTTGTCCATTGGAATCCAATGACAACTTCCACTCCTTTAACGGTGAGATCTTTGATGACTGTACAGTCCTATCCTGGACCCACAAGTTCTATTGCAGGTGGGACATGTATATGTGGTAGTGGTGGTAGTGATGGCAACCATGGCTGCATTTCTCCTGGCTCTCTTCTGCTGTCTTCTGGTTGTTCTTTCCATCTCCAGAATACGAACCCCATCCCTACACAGCTGTCACCAAGTGTTACGGTTAGCAGCAACATCCTCCAGGTCCTCGGGTCTGATCTTGCACTTCCTTAAAGCATTCTTCATCTGATCCTTATCGCGCTTCTTCAGCCCTCCAGCTGAGCGTCGACCGTGATGTAGCTGGCCGTATAACACTCTGCGGGGTAGCCGACATGGGGGCATCCTTATCACGTGCCCCAGCCACTGCAACTGACGCTGGGTGATCATGGCCTCAATACTTCTGCAGTTGGTCTTTACAGGTATTTCAGTGTGAGGCACCCGCTCATTCCAGGTAATTCCCAGGATGTGCTGAAGGCAGCTTATGTGGAAGCGCTCCAAGGACTTGATGTGACGGCTGTAGGTTATCCAAGCTTCACAGCCATAAAGGAGGGTGGTGACACAGACCGCTTGGTATCAGCGACCTTTGTGGAGGGACGAAGGCTCCTGTTCTGAAAGACTCTATGCCGAAGCCTCCCAAAGGTAGCTGACACCCGTATGTCTCTACCAAAGGAGGTGTAGGGTGCTCCTGCCCTCTGCTAGCCTGCAGGTCACCCTTGGGCGAGGGGTAGCTCCTGCTTAGCAAACCCAACCACCCCCCACATCAATCAGAGTCCCAGAAAGCCATAGGAGCAGCTGGTGCATATCACAATTCCTGCTTCCACTGACAACAGGCAGACAATCTCTGAAACATAGAAACATAGAAAACCTACAGCACAATACAGGCCCTTCGGCCCACAAAGCTGTGCTGAACATGTCCGTACTTTAGAACTACCTAGGCTTACCCGTAATCCTATGTTTTTCTAAGGTTCATGTAGCTGTCCAGGAGTCTCTTAAAAGACCCCATCACTTCCGCCTCCACCACCGTTGCCGGCAGCCCATTCCACACACTCACCACTCTCTGAGTAAAAAACTTACCCCTGACATCTCCTCTGTACCTACACCCAAGCACCTTAAAACTATGCCCTCTCGTGCTAGCCATTTCAGCCCTGGGAAAAAGCCTCTGACTATCCACACGATCAATGCCTCTCATTATCTTGTACACCTCTATCAGGTCACCTCTCATACTCCATTGCTCCAAGGAGAAAAGGCCGAGTTCACTCAACCTATTCACATAAGGCATGCTTCCCAATCCTTGTAAATCTCCTCTGCACCTTTTCTATGGTTTCCACATCCTTCCTGTAATGAGGTGACCAGAACTGAGCACAGTACTCCAAGTGGGGTCTGACCAGGGTCCTATATAGCTACAACATTACCTCTCAGCTCCTAAACTCAATCCCATGATTGATGAAGGCCAATGCACCGTATGCTTTCTTAACCACAGAGTCAACCTGCGCAGTAGCTTTGAGTGTCTTATGGACTCAGACCCCAAGATCCCTCTGATCCTCCACACTGCCAAGAGTCTTACCATTAATACTATATTCTGCCATCATACTTGACCTGCCAAAATGAACCACTTCACACTTATCTGGGTTGAACTCCATCTGCCACTTCTCAGCTCAGTTTTACATCCTATCAATGTCCTGCTGTAACCTCTGACAGCCCTCCACACTATCCACAACACCTCCAACCTTTGTGTCATTAGCGAACTTACTAACCCATCCCTCCACTTCCTCATCCAGGTCATTTAAAAAAATCACAAAGAGTAGGGGTCCCAGAACAGATCCCTGAGGCACTCCACTGGTCACCAACCTCCATGCAGAATAAGACTCATCTAATTCTACAACCACTCTTTGCCTTCTGTGGGCAAGCCAGTTCTGGATCCACAAAGCAATGTCCCCTTGGATCCCATGTCTCCTTACTTTCTCAATAAGCCTTGCATAGGGTACCTTATCAAATGCCTTGCTGAAATCCATATACACTACATCTATGGCTCTACCTTCATCAGCGTGTTTAGTCACATCCTCAAAAAATTCAATCAGGCTCGTAAGGATGGACCTACCCTCGACAAAGCCATGCTGACTATTCCTAATCATATTATGCCTCTCCAAATGTTCATAAATCCTGCCTCTCAGGATCTTCTCCATCAACTTACCAACCACTGAAGTAAGACTCACTGGTCTATAATTTCCTCGGTTATCTCTACTCCCTTTCTTGAATAATGGAACAACATACACAACCCTCCAATCCTCTGTAACCACTCCCATCCTCATTGATGATGCAAAGATCATTGTCAGAGGCTCAGCAATCTCCTTCCTCACCTCCCACAGTAGCCTGGGTTACATCCTGTCCGGTCCCGATGACTTATCCAACTTGATGCTTTCCAAAAACTCCAACACATCCTCTTCATTAATATCTACATGCTCAAGCTTTTCAGTCTGCTGCAAGTCATCCCAACAATCACCAAGATCCTTTTCCACAGTGAGTACCAAAGCAAAGTGTTCATTAAGTACCTCTGCCATCTCCTTCAGTTCCATACACACTTTTCCACTGTCACAGTTGATTGGTCCTATTCTCTCATGTTTTATCCTCTTGCTCTTCACATACTTTACTTTATTGTCACCAAACAATTGATACTAGAGCGTACAATCATCACAGCGATATTTGATTCTGCGCTTCGCGCTCCCTGAAGTACAAATCGAAGTAAATATAATAAAAATTTAAATTATAAATCATAATTAGAAAATAGAAAAGGGAAAGTAAGGTAGTGCAAGTCAGGTCTGGATATTTGGAAGGTACAGCCCAGATCTGGGTCAGGATCCATTCAGCAGTCTTATCACAGTTGGAAAGAAGCTGTTCCCAAATCTGGCCGTACGAATCTTCAAGCTCCTGAACCTTCTCCCGGAGGGAAGAGGGACAAAAAGTGTGTTGGCTAGGTGGGTCGTGTCCTTGATTATCCTGGCAGCACTGCTCCAACAGCATGTGGTGTAAAGTGAGTCCAAGGATGGAAGATTGGTTTGTTTGATGTGCTGGGCTATGTTCACAATCTACTGCAGCTTCTTCTGGTCTTGGACAGGACAACTGCCATACCAGGTTGTGATGCACCCTAGAAGAATGCTTTCTACAGTGCATCTATAAAAATTAGTGAGGGTTTTAGGGGACAGGCCAAATTTCTTCAGCTTTCTCAGGAAGTAAAGGCACTGGTGGGCCTTCTTGGCAGTGGACTCTGCTTGGTTAGACCAAGTCAGGTCATTTGTGATATTCGCCCCGAGGAACTTAAAGCTTTTGACCTGTTCCACCTGTGCACCACCGATGTAGATGGTGTCATGCGGTCCACTACTCCCTCTGAAGTCAACAACCAATTCCTTCCTCTTGCTGATGTTGAGGGAAAGGTTATTGTCTTCGCACCATGCCACCAGGTTCTTAATTTCCTCTCAGACTCATCATTACCAAAGATACGGCCTACAATTGTGGTGTCATCAGCAAACTTATATATTGAGTTTGATGGAAACTTGGCTACACAATCATGGGTGTACAGTGAGTACAGCAGGGGGCTGAGTACACAGCCTTGTGGGGCACCGGTGCTCAGAGTGATTGTAGAGGAGAGCTCGTCCCCATATTTTACATCCTGGGTCCTGTCCGTGAGGAAGTTGAAGATCCAGCTGCAGATCTGAGTGCTGAGACCCAGGTTCCGGAGCTTAGGAATCAGTTTATTTGGAATGATGGTATTAAAGGCAGAGCTGTAGTCGATGAAAAGGAGCCTTACATGTGCGTCTTTATTCCCCAGGTGTTCTAAGGAGGAATGTAGTGCCAGAGAGATGGCATCTGCCGTTGACCTGTTGCTTCTTACTTGTAGAATGCCTTGGGGTTTTCCTTAATCCTGCCTGCCAAGGCCTTCTCATGGTCCCTTCTGGCTCTCCTAATTTCTTTCTTAAGCTCCTTCCTGCTAGCCTTATAATCTTGAAGAGTATTGATAATGGCTGGGGTCACACATCTTGTAAAGACACTGCCCAGAAGAAGGCAATGGCAAACCACTTCGTAGAATTTGCCAAGAACAATGATGATCATGAAACCCTGATCATACATGTCATTTGACACAGCACATAATGATGATAATGAATTTAATCTAAGTTTTTCAAAAAATATATTGTATATACACACATGCATATTGTATACTTCTTATTGTAATTTATAGGTTTTATTATTATATATTGCATTGTACTGCTACCGCAAAGCAACAAATTTCACAACATATGCCAGTGATATTAAACCAAATCTGATTCTGATTTAGATTTTGATTCTGTTTCTGAAGTTGGAGAACGGATGGCACAGATAAAATACAGCAGATGATAGAAATCTGAGATATAGATTAAAAAGTGCTGGAACTACTCAGCAGGTCAGTCAGCATCTGTGGAGAGAGAAACGGTTAACACTACAGTTCTCTCCTCAGAGCAGTATTCTGATGAAAGTTGTTGACTTGAAATGTAACCAACGGTGTGACATGAACAAAGTCACCATGGAGACACTGAAGCTAGTGAATATATAAGTGTTTTATTCAGCAAAAACAAGCAACATGCATATATTGAGATATTCTTGGGAAAAGAGGCCTCCCTCAACCCAATGTTACATGGCATTTTTATATGCTAAAGATCAAAGGTAACAGCAGGACAATTCTATACAATGTACCTACAATGCTTCCTTTAAATTACATATAATTTTCACATACCTCCTTCTTTGCACCCACAATCCAGACACCCATATTTCCCACCGACTCCAGGCTGTATTCGTGAATATGCAGGTTTATACGGAGAAATGGAATGCCATTGTTCAGAGCTGTGTTTTAAATTCCACACTCGCGTGTGAAGACTACCTCTCTCTCCTACAACAGACCTGATTATTCCAACATTCACTGTGTTATATTACACCTTAAGATGCAGTAGGTCCCAGCTGAGGCATTTTGAGAACTGGGGACATTTCCAGCTGCTGAATCATTAAGTTTCTGAACAGTCCACGAACCATAAACACTACCTCATTATTCCTTTTTCGCACTGTTTATTTATTTTGTAATCTACAGTGAGTTTTTGTCTTTGCTCTGTACTATTACCACAAATCACACTGTACAAGACAATGATAATAAACCTGATGTCAGAAAATGTAGGAGAGGCTTTTTCCAAATGCAAAACAGCAGAGACGGTTTAGCAGTGAGCAATCTTTTTAATAATAAAATGGAAAATAACAAGCCATAAGGGGCCATAAAATAAAAAAAGAACTAAACACAATGAGACAATGTAGTAACTGCAGGCTGGGAGTATCTGCTTGATGCTGGCTGGTTCGATGAGTGAACAAGCATTTAGATGAGAGCTGGGTTTAAATAGGTTGCAGGTGACGAGTTGGAAACAAATGCTGGGTGACTCCTGTTAGCTGGGTGGAGACTGGGAGGAGCCTTCATGTGCAGGACTGATACCTGATTCTGACTCTGATAAGCAGGATAGTCAAGAATTGGAGCCTCTTTTGGAGATAGACCCTGGACTGGTCCTTGGCTATGAGTGAAAGTCTTAACAGGCATTTTGAACCCAAACTTGCCTTGGGTAGTAGAAGGCAGAGGATAGTGGTAGAGGAATGTTTCTCTGATTGGTAGTACGTGACCAGTGGTATACTGGGGTGAGAAATATCTTATTGGTATTGGTAGTTCTATTGGTTAGCAATTGTCAAAGCTACTCAGTAGTTCATTGGTTCCATTGAATATCAGAGAATGTATACAATGTACAACCAGAAATTCTTACTCTTGGCAGACATCCACAAGAACAGCAGAGAACCCCAAAGAATGACAGACAGTAAAACATTAGAACCACAAAGCCCCCTCTCCCCCTCCCACACACAAGCAGCAGCAAAGCATGAACCCTCCCTCTCCCGCACCCCCACTTACTTCAGCAAAAAACATCAGCAGCCACCACCCACCAAGCAAGCAGTAGTGAAGTCCCCTAATAAAGACCATGATCTGCAGTACAATAAAATAATTGTTCATCCGACAATTCAACATACCACAGGCTCTCTCTCGCCCTAATAAAGGGCAAGAGAGAAGTCAGTCAAAGCGAGAGAATTTACATTGTTAAAGTCTGCCCTGTCGCTCTTTCTCTGTGATCTCCGGCTCAAAACTTGGCCGCAAACTTTTCCCCACCAATGAGAGAAAGGGAAAGGGCAATTCGCCAAGTACCGAGATCTCTGGCAGCTGATCCACTGTTCCCACCATTCCACTTTCTCCTGCAGCACTTTAATAAGCCACACCGGCACAGGATCGGCTCACAGGGCTGCACAGTCTTGGAATCCCCAATGCTGCTCAGCTTCTAAGCTGAATCGCTGGAATATCAAAAAATGGCCGGTCAGTGTGGTAAACTATGTGTATACCCGTCTGGACACGCCCCTCTGCTGACTGCTCCTGTGGCTCCTCCCACAGACCCCAGTATAAAGGCGATTGGAGGCGCTGCTCCTCCCTCAGTCTCCAGGATGTCGTGGTCTCTCTTGCAGCTAATAAAAGCCTATCGTTTGCCTCCTGTCTCCGAGAGTTATTGATGGTGCATCAGTCAGTGAGCCCTGGAAGTGGGTTTATCGCCGCAACGAACCACAGTTTGAGGGCAGCTGCAGGACAAGGGCACTGCCAGAACCCCGTCCACCTTGAAAAGGAAAGAAGGAGACATTAAAGGTAGAAATCAAGCTGTTTCCACAGGGGTAGGTGACTAAACAGGTGCTGCACCTTGCATAAGGGTGACCTGAATAGAGCAACTCTCTCTATACTCAGTGAAGAGGCAATGGGGGTGTTTGCCTTCATAGGTCATGGAACAGAGTGTAAGAGCTGGGACATATGTTGCAACTTTACAAGATGCCCGTACGACTGCACTTGGGGTACTGAGCACAGTTCACATCGACACACTGTCGGAAGGGTGTGATTACACTGGCAGAGTAGATGGGGTGATATTCCAGCCTTCGTAGTTCGGACTGTGTAGAACATAAATGTGATGGCGTTATGTTTGGACACAGGACTGGAAAAAGCTGCAGGAAGTTGCAATCTCGGCCAGCTCCATCATGGACACTAGCCTCCCCAGTATCCAGGACATCTTCAAAAGGCAATGCCTCAAAAAGGCAGCATCCGTCATTAAGGACCCCATCACCCAAGTCATAACTTGTCCTCATTGTTACCATCAGGGAGGAGGTACAGGAGCCTGAAGACACACACTCAGTGATTCAGGAACAGCTTCTTCCCCTCTGCCATCAGGGAGGGGGTACAGGAGCCTGAAGACACACACTCAGTGATTCAGGAACAGCTTCTTCCCCTCTGCCATCAGGGAGGAGGTACAGGAGCCTGAAGACACACACTCAACGATTCAGGAACAGCTTCTTCCCCTCTGCCATCAGGGAGGGGGTACAGGAGCCTGAAGACACACACTCAACGATTCAGGAACAGCTTCTTCCCCTCTGCCATCAGGGAGGAGGTACAGGAGCCTGAAGACACACACTCAACGATTCAGGAACAGCTTCTTCCCCTCTGCCATCAGGGAGGGGGTACAGGAGCCTGAAGACACACACTCAACGATTCAGGAACAGCTTCTTCCCCTCTGCCATCAGGGAGGAGGTACAGGAGCCTGAAGACACACACTCAATGATTCAGGAACAGCTTCTTCCCCTCTGCCATCAGGGAGGGGTTACAGGAGCCTGAAGACACACACTCAGTGATTCAGGAACAGCTTCTTCCCCTCTGCCATCAGGGAGGAGGTACAGGAGCCTGAAGACACACACTCAGTGATTCAGGAACAGCTTCTTCCCCTCTGCCATCAGGGAGGGGTTACAGGAGCCTGAAGACACACACTCAGTGATTCAGGAACAGCTTCTTCCCCTCTGCCATCAGGGAGGAGGTACAGGAGCCTGAAGACACACACTCAGTGATTCAGGAACAGCTTCTTCCCCTCTGCCATCAGGGAGGGGGTACAGGAGCCTGAAGACACACACTCAATGATTCAGGAACAGCTTCTTCCCCTCTGCCATCAGGGAGGAGGTACAGGAGCCTGAAGACACACACTCAGTGATTCAGGAACAGCTTCTTCCCCTCTGCCATCAGGGAGGGGCTACAGGAGCCTGAAGACACACACTCGGTGATTCAGGAACAGCTTCTTCCCCTCTGCCATCAGGGAGGAGGTACAGGAGCCTGAAGACACACACTCAGCGATTCAGGAACAGCTTCTTCCCCTCTGCCATCAGGGAGGAGGTACAGGAGCCTGAAGACACACACTCAATGTTTCAGTAACAGCTTCTTCCCCTCTGCCATCAGGGAGGAGGTACAGGAGCCTGAAGACACACACTCAGTGATTCAGGAACAGCTTCTTCCCCTCTGCCATCAGGGAGGGGGTACAGGAGCCTGAAGACACACACTCAGTGATTCAGGAACAGCTTCTTCCCCTCTGCCATCAGGGAGGAGGTACAGGAGCCTGAAGACACACACTCAGTGATTCAGGAACAGCTTCTTCCCCTCTGCCATCAGGGAGGAGGTACAGGAGCCTGAAGACACACACTCAACGATTCAGGAACAGCTTCTTCCCCTCTGCCATCAGGAAGGAGGTCCAGGAGCCTGAAGACACACACTCAGTGATTCAGGAACAGCTTCTTCCCCTCTGCCATCAGGGAGGGGGTACAGGAGCCTGAAGACACACACTCAGTGATTCAGGAACAGCTTCTTCCCCTCTGCCATCAGGGAGGAGGTACAGGAGCCTGAAGACACACACTCAGTGATTCAGGAACAGCTTCTTCCCCTCTGCCATCCGATTTCTGAATAGACATTGAACCCATGAACACTACCTCACTACTTTCTATTTCTATTTTTGCACCACTTATTTAATTTAACTATTTAATATATAAACATACTGACTGTAATCCACAGTTTTTTCTCTATTATTGTGTATTGCATTGTACTGCTGCCACAAAGCGACGAATTTCATGACACACACTGGTGATAGTAAACCTGATTCTGCTGTATACAGTCAGCAGGTCGGGTAGCACCTGTAGGTATGGAGCAAAATTAACATTGCAGGTCGGACTCTGAGGAGTGTGATAGAACAGTGGGATCTGAGAATACATGATTCATTGAAAGTAGTGTCATAGGTAGATAGAGTCGTAAAGAAAGCTTCTGACACATTGACCTTCATAAATTAAAGTATTGAGTACAGGAGTTGGGATGTTATGATGAAGTTGACATTGGTGAGGCCTAATCTGGAGTAGTGTGTGCAGTTTTGGTCACCGACCTACAGGAAAGATGTAAATAAGGTTGAAAGAGTACAGAGAAAATTTACAATAATGTTGCTGGGTCTGGAGGACCTGAGTTATAAGGAAAGATTGAATGGGTTAGGACTTTATTCCTTGGGGTATAGATAAGGTAAATACAAGCAGTCATTTTTCACTGATGTTGGGTGGGACTACAACTAGAGGTCACGGATTAAGGGTGAGAAGTTTAAGGAGAACATGAAGAGAAACTTCTTCACTCAGAGGGTGGTGAGAGTGTGGAATTTCAACGTTTAAGAGAAGTTTGGATAGATACATAGATGGTGGGGTATGGAGGACTATGGTCCCGGTGTAGGTCGATGGGAGTAGGCAGTTGAAATGGTTTGGGATGGATTAGATGGATTGAATGGCCTCTTTCTGAGCTCTATGGATCTTCTATGACCAGCAGCCCTCCCGGGCACAGATGAAGGATCAGATGCACTGCCCAGAATAAAAGCAGGTGATGTCTGCTTGTACCCACCGCTGGTATTTCAGACGTTATCTTGTTGGCTCTGTGTGGGAGCTTGTTATATTTACTAATGTGATTAGAAAATTACCAACATCCCCCAGCCCTTGGACATTGTTCATTGTGTGTAAAGTGATTCATGATCTCCCAACAAGGAGTGTTTTATAAATGAGATTCAGATATTTTGAGCCTCCCTCTTCACGACTTTCCTCTTCATACCTTTATCAAAGGTTCAAAGGTTTGAAGGTTCATTTATTATTAAAGTATACAACTCTAAAATTCTTCTTCTCCAGATAGTCACAAAATCAAGAAAGGAAAGAATGGTGCTACGATCATCAACCCCCAAATTCCCCTCCCCCTCCCCCGCACACAAACAAATGAGAAAGAAAGGGCGAGAAACACAGGATTATAAAAAACCATATGACTGAAAAAGAAAGTCCACAGTCCAAGTCCACATCCAAAACACAGAAAACCTGGGCAACGTTCTCCCTCTCCATAGCAGAGCGATCTCACCAGTGATGAGAAAAGGCCGTATCCCCTCTCCATGGCAGAGCGATTCCTCAGCTAGCTTTTCAATTTCCCTCATCGCTTTAATCAGCAAAGTGGAATCAAACACTTTCATTTCTTCTGATCATCGAAGTCAGAATCAGGATCAGGTTTAACATTATTGGCGTAAGTCATGAATTTAACTTTTTGCGGCAGTTTTTACAATGCAATACATAATAATAAAACATGATAAATTTCAAAGTACATTTATTATCAACCTATAGAATTGTGCAAAAGTCTTAGGCACACCCACATATATATAGCTAGGGTGCCTAAGATTATTGCACAGCACTGTATTTGTCAATGTGAAGCAGAGAGCGAGTTGTAAATCTGGCAAAAGCAAAGGCTGCTGGGAATGGTGAGGGAGGGGTGTCACGGGAGGAATGTGGCAGAGAAGGAGTGTCAGGATGGGGGGGGTGGGTGTGGATGCAAACACACCCAGTCTTGAGACAACAGGCACGGTCATTTGATTCCAAACAATTGGTTTATTGACCATTACAAATGTCTTTATGGTGCTTCCCACTCCCTCCCCTCTCCCTTCCCCTTTCCCCAACCATAATTCCCCTCTCCCTGCCCCCTCCCCACTCTCAGTCCACAATAGAGACCCATATCAGAATCAAGTTTATCATCACTCACAAATGTCAGGAAATTAGATTTTTTTTTGAAGCAGCAGTTCAATACAATAAAATTACTACAGAGCTTTGCAAAGGTCAAGCACCCTAGCAATATATATGTGCCTAAGACTTTTGCACAGGACTGTGTGTTGTTTCCCTTTATTCTCTGAAACTCTGGAATAAATAAGAGGCACACAAGTGCTGCAGAAATCTTGAATCCGAAGTGTTTATTATAGCGTACTTGTGGATGCATCATGCTTGGCACTTTACAGCCCAATTGTACGAAACAGCATGAGGTCAGTGAGTCAATTATGTATTTCATTGATGGCTGGCAACTGCATTGCCAAGACAAATGTATTCACCGACATCTTCCTAATTTGTCTTCTGCCTTCAGTCATTTGGGCTTCACTTATTTCCAATTCGTTCCTGGTTAGATTTATTTTATTGTGGCGGAAGATTGCAGATAGTTTCAAATACTGGTGTAGAAGGGCCATGGGCCTCTGTCCTGGGCCAGTGTTTCAAGTTGCCCCCAGGTGTAGCCCACCTTCGAAGATCCTTCCTCTCCCAGGGATGAGGTCTTTAGAGCTTCTGTAGGTACCTCTGGGTTATTACAGGATGCCCCGTGACTTCTTTCGCAGCTGGGCTTGTGTCCATCCATGGCGGAGTTTCCTCTCCATGAACCTATTCAGATTTCTCTTAAATGTTGAAATCAGACCCACATCCACCAGTTCCACTGGCAGCTCGTTCCACACTCTCACCACCACGTAAGACCATAAGATATAGGAGCAGAATTAGGCCATTTGGCCCATCGAGTCTGCTCTGCCATTTCATCATGGCTGATCCATTTCCTTCTCAGCCCCAATATCCGACTTCTGCCCATATCCCTTCATACCCGGACTAACGAACAATCTATCAATCTCTGCCTTAAATATACCCAATGACTCCACAGCTGCACGTGGCAACAAATTCCAAAGATTCGCCACTCTCTGACTAATGAAGTTCCTCCTCATCTCCATTCTAAAAGTACGTCCCTCTATTCTGAGGCTGTGTCCTCTGGTCTTAGGCACCCCCACCATAGGACACATTCTTTCCACACTCACTCTATCATGGCCTTTCAACAGTCAATAGGTTTCAATGAAGTCACCCTATCAGTGAAAAAGGTCCCCCTCAAACTCCTCTTAAATTTCACCTTCCACCCTTAACCTCTGACCTCTAGTTCTAGTCTCAGCGTACAGGCTCAACAGCACCAAACCGTTCTCAACGCCGTGCAGGAGAATCAGCCCACTTACGGCAGCTGTTTAAGCTACCAACCCACGTGAGAGGGAACTGGGGCACCCGAAGCAGACTGACACAGTCACACAGAGAGCGTGCAAACTCCACGCAGACAGCGCTGGAGTCCAGGTTCTAACTCTGCTGGCTGTTCCACTGTGCCCAATTCCTGAATCCAAAAAGGACTGTGGCGGCTGAGGAAAGGTAATAAAGAGTGGCTTTTTTTTGTCACGCGTACATCGAAACATAGAGTGAAATGCGGCATTTGTGTCAACGACCGACCTGGTCCGAGGATGTTCTGGGGGCGGCTCGCAAGTATGGCCGTGCTCTTGGAGCCAATATCAGAATCAGGTTTAATATCACCGGCATATGCCGTGAAATTTGCTGTTTTCTGGCAGCAGTACAGTGCAGTGCATAATTATAGGGAATCAAAACTGTGAATATGTAGTATATTAAATAGTTAAATTTAATAAGTAGGGCAAAAATAGAAATGAAGAAGTAGTGAGGTAGTGTTCATGGGTTCAAGGTCCATCAAGAAATCAGATGGCAGAGGAGAAGAAGCTGTTCCTGATTCACTGAGTGTGTGTCTTCAGGCTCCTGTACCTCCTCCCTGATGGCAGAGGGGAAGAAGCTGTTCCTGAATCACTGAGTGTGTGTCTTCAGGCTCCTGTACCTCCTCCCTGATGGCAGAGGGGAAGAAGCTGTTCCTGAATCACTGAGTGTGTGTCTTCAGGCTCCTGTATCTCCTCCCTGATGGCAGAGGGGAAGAAGCTGTTCCTGAATCACTGAGTGTGTGTCTTCAGGCTCCTGTACCTCCTCCCTGATGGCAGAGGGGAAGAAGCTGTTCCTGAATCATTGAGTGTGTGTCTTCAGGCTCCTGTACCTCCTCCCTGATGGCAGAGGGGAAGAAGCTGTTCCTGAATCACTGAGTGTGTGTCTTCAGGCTCCTGTACCTCCTCCCTGATGGCAGAGGGGAAGAAGCTGTTCCTGAATCACTGAGTGTGTGTCTTCAGGCTCCTGTACCTCCTCCCTGATGGCAGAGGGGAAGAAGCTGTTCCTGAATCACTGAGTGTGTGTCTTCAGGCTCCTGTACCTCCTCCCCGATGGCAGAGGGGAAGAAGCTGTTCCTGAATCACTGAGTGTGTGTCTTCAGGCTCCTGTACCTCCTCCCTGATGGCAGAGGGGAAGAAGCTGTTCCTGAATTACTGAGTGTGTGTCTTCAGGCTCCTGTACCTCCTCCCCGATGGCAGAGGGGAAGAAGCTGTTCCTGAATCGCTGAGTGTGTGTCTTCAGGCTCCTGTACCTCCTCCCCGATGGCAGAGGGGAAGAAGCTGTTCCTGAATCACTGAGTGTGTGCCTTCAGGCTTCTGTACCTCCTCCCTGATGGCAGAGGGGAAGAAGCTGTTCCTGAATCACTGAGTGTGTGTCTTCAGGCTCCTGTACCTCCTCCCTGATGGCAGAGGGGAAGAAGCTGTTCCTGAATCATTGAGTGTGTGTCTTCAGGCTCCTGTACCTCCTCCCTGATGGCAGAGGGGAAGAAGCTGTTCCTGAATCATTGAGTGTGTGTCTTCAGGCTCCTGTACCTCCTCCCTGATGGCAGAGGGGAAGAAGCTGTTCCTGATTCACTGAGTGTGTGTCTTCAGGCTCCTGTACCCTCAGTCCTGTGCAGCGGCCCCCCGTCCTCATACCAGACGGCAATGCAGCCTGTTAGAATGCTCTCCACAGAACATCTGTAGAGAGTTTCAAGTGTTGTTGGAAACAGACCAAATCTCCTCCAGCTCCTAATGAAATATTGCTGCTGTCTTGCCTTCTTCATAGCTGCATCGATACGTTGGGTCCAGGTTAGTATGCCCACAGCTTACTAACCCTGACCCATATGTCTTTCCAATGTGGGAGGAAACCCGTGCGTTCACTGGGAGAACGTCCAAACTCCTTACAAACAGCAGCAGAATTGAACCCCTGTCACTGGTGCTATAAAGCTTAATGCTAACCTGTGCCATTTGTGAAATTACAGGTATGGTGAGAAAGTGGTGGTGGAGACAATTCCGTGGCCAGATCATTAAAAATTAATAATCACATTGGAATAACGTCTGATTTTTACATCTGTCCAAAGAATATTCTCACAATTCAAACATTTCTCACTGGCTTGGAAAGATTTTAGAGTGTCAAGATGGAGACACTCCAAATATTTGGATTTTCACTTTAACTAGTAACAAGGATCGTAATTGGCTGACACACCTGTAACCAGAGACCTGATTGGTCAGATGTAACAAATGGTTCCCCATGGAACTATTGTATGCCATCTGCTTTCCCATTTATGACTCAAATGGAAGTTGTGTAAAATGAGTCAGATAATCAGTATTTACAGATCTTTTTCAAATTTACAGCAAGTGTAGCATTTTTATCTCAGATTATTGAAGTTTACCCCTCAACCAAGTACTTTTAAACCAAAGGGGATAACTTTACTTAACTTCACTTGCCCCATCACTGAAATGTTCGCACAGCCAATGGACTCTCCGTCTCATATTTATTTATTTATTGTTATTATTTCCTCCTTTTTGTATTGGCTCAGTTTGTTGTCTTTAGTTCTCTGGCTGAATCTTTGATTAACTCTGTTATGGTTATTATTCTGTAGAGTTATTGAGTATGCCCACAAGCATCTGAAACTCAGGGTTGTATATGGTGACATATATGTACTTTGATAATAAATTTACTTTGAACTTTGATGAATTCCCTGCCATTTCTCTGTCTCTTCAGTATTGATTTATTGATTGAGATACAGTCTGGAACAAGCCCTTCTGGTTCTTTAAGCTATGCCGCTCGGCAACCCCCTGATTTAACCCTAACCTAACCACAGGACAATTTACAATAACCAATTAGCCTGCCAACCGGTATGTCTTTAGACTGTGGGAGGAAACCGGAGCACCCGGAGATCACGGGACAGTGGCAGGAATTGAACCCAGGTCGCCAGTACTATAAAGCGTTGTGCTAACCACTACACTACCATGCTGACATTTCTTTCAGTCCTCCTTGTGAAAAGCCTGTCCTGCTGTGTAGTGGTCAGTGTGACATTATTATGGCTCGGAACATTACGGTTCAGAGTTCAATTCTGGCATCCTCTGTAAGGTGTTTGAACATCCTCCCTGTGACTGCCAAAGACATACCAGTTAGTAGCTTAATCAGTTATTGTAAATTGTCTTGTGATTAGGCTAGGGTTAATTCGGGAGGTTGCTGGATGGTGCATTTCAAAAGGTCAGAAGGGCTTATTCCGCGCTTTATTTCTGAAAAATAACTGGCCCTGCGCTTTGCGGGGGAGAGGGCAAGGTGCCCGAGTGGGAGAGAGGGAGTGATTCGAGCATTTACCTGATGGGAGATGAGGCTCAGCGAGGAACAGAAATCACTGAAGCTCACAAATCAGATCTGGTTTGATGTTGGACCGTTGTCGTTTATGTTATTCCTTTCCATGCATTGGGTGGCATTTCTGCGGTTTCCTTAGCATTTGTCTGTTTTTTACAAGGCCGAGTCGCTAGCTGGACACTCAACCCAGCGTGGATGGGAGGCGTGCAAGGAGGCTGGCCGGATTCGAACCCTGGACCATTTACCTCGGAGTCCAGTGCTGATGTCACCACGCCACTGGCCGGATTCGAACCCTGGACCATTTACCTCGGAGTCCAGTGCTGATGTCACCACGCCACTGGCCGGATTCGAACCCTGGACCATTTACCTCGGAGTCCAGTGCTGATGTCACCACGCCATTGGCCGGATTCGAACCCTGGACCATTTACCTCGGAGTCCAGTGCTGATGTCACCACGCCACTGGCCGGATTCGAACCCTGGACCATTTACCTCGAAGTCCAGTGCTGATGTCACCACGCCACTGGCCGGATTCGAACCCTGGACCATTTACCTCGGAGTCCAGTGCTGATGTCACCACGCCACTGGCCGGATTCGAACCCTGGACCATTTACCTCGGAGTCCAGTGCTGATGTCACCACGCCACTGGCCGGATTCGAACCCTGGACCATTTACCTCGGAGTCTAGTGCTGATGTCACCACGCCACTGGCCGGATTCGAACCCTGGACTATTTACCTCGGAGTCCAGTGCTGATGTCACCACGCCACTGGCCGGATTCAAACCCTGGACCATTTACCTCGGAGTCCAGTGCTGATGTCACCACGCCACTGGCCGGATTCAAACCCTGGACCATTTACCTCGGAGTCCAGTGCTGATGTCACCACGCCACTGGCCGGATTCGAACCCTGGACCATTTACCTCGGAGTCCAGTGCTGATGTCACCACGCCACTGGCCGGATTCGAACCCTGGACCATTTACCTCGGAGTCCAGTGCTGATGTCACCACGCCACTGGCCGCCTAGTTGTCCTTTATGATGGTAATGAAGCAGTAAGGAAATGCGTGTACTTTACTGCACTGCACTTCCTCTGTAGGAGTACTCTGTATTCTGCTTTCTGTTATTGTTTCCCATGTGCTACCTCAATCCACTGTTGTGATGAATTGACTTTATGGCTGGTATACAAGACATCCTGGTAAACCTCCTCTGCACCCACTTCCTAAAGACGTAAGGATGTAATGCTGAGGCTTTTTCAGGCATTGGTCAGACTGCACTTGGAGTATTGGGCCCCTTATCTAAGAAAGGACTTGCTGGTACTGGAGAGGGTTCAAAGCAGGTTCATGAGAAAGAAAAGGTTAGGATGGGAATGAAAGGGTTAATGTATGAGGAGCATTTGGTGGCTCTGGGCCTGGACTCACTGGAGTTTGGAAGAATGAAGGGGGATCTCATGGAAACCTATCAAATATTGAAAGGCCTGGCTAGAGTGGACGTAGAGAGGATGCTTCCTATAGCAGGGAGCAGAAGGCGCAGCCTCAGAATAGAGGAACGTCCCTTTAGAATGGAGATGAGGAGGAATTTCTTTAGCCAGAGGGTGGTGAATCTGTGGAATTCATTGCCACAGATGGCTGTGGAAGTCAAGTCATTGAGTATATTTAAGTCAGAAGTTGATAGGTTCTTGACTTGTCAGGGCATCAAAGGTTATGGGAAGAAAGCAAGAGAATGGGTTTGAGAGGGATATTAATTCAACCATGATGGAATGGTGGAGCAGACTTGATGGGCCGAATGGCTTAAATCTACTCCTATGACTTATGGCCTTGCGGTCTTAAAGCTTCCACATCCATCCTATAAAGAGGTGACTAGAATTGAACACAATACTACAAAGCAACACACACAAAATGCTGGAGGATCTCAACAGATAAGGCGGCATCTATGGAGGTGGATACAGTTGATTTTTCGGGCCGAGACTCTTCATCAAGTGTGGTCTAACCAGAGTATTTGCCCAAACAACTGTGGAGAACTTATGGATCAGAAAAGGCCAGGTTCGGAATCTCCCTGACCTGCTGAGTGGTCTTTGTTTCAGCTCTCAACTACTGTCTGCCTTGCTTTCGGAGACAGTAGTTCATTGGTTGTGAAGTGTTTTGAAGTTTTATGAGGACTATGCAAATCTAATTATTTTCTCTCTCTCAGATTTTCACTGCCAGGAGGCTAGTGGGTGTGGGAACAGCAGACTAATATCAAGGCAGATGAGTGATTAAGTAAAAGAGCGAGGTTGCTAGAAATTGTGAAATAGAACTTCATTATACAAAATAAATTGCTCCAGCTGTACAGGGAACGAGTGAATTGAGTTCAGCTACAGCCGGGCAGGATCGGATCACACGGCGGTAAGTTCAGCTACAGCACTGGCCACTAGCATCAGAATCAGGTTTATCATCAGTAACAGACGTTGTGAAATCCTTCAGTGGATGTGGCTCAGACCACCACAGGCAAATCCCTCTCCACCACTGAGCACATCTACGTGAAAAGCAGCATCCATCATCAGGGACCCCCACCATCTCTTGTCATTGCTGCCATCCGGAAAAAGGTGAAGGAGCCTCAGGACTCACCCCACCAGGTTCAGGAACAGTTATTACCCCTCAATCATCAGGCTCCTGAACCAGTGTGGATAACTTCACTCACCTCAACTCTGAACTGAGCCTAGGGTCCCACACCACCAGGTTTCAGGAACAGTTATTACCCCTCAACCATCAGACTCCTGAACCAGTGTGGATAACTTCACTCACCTCAACTCCGAACTGAGCCTGGGGTCCCACACCACCAGGTTCAGGAACAGTTATCACCCTACAACCTTCGGGCTCCTGAACCGGTGTGGATAACTTCACTCACCTCAACTCTGAACTGAGCCTAGGGTCCCACACCACCAGGTTTCAGGAACAGTTATTACCCCTCAACCATCAGACTCCTGAACCAGTGTGGATAACTTCACTCACCTCAACTCCGAACTGAGCCTGGGGTCCCACACCACCAGGTTCAGGAACAGTTATCACCCTACAACCTTCGGGCTCCTGAACCGGTGTGGATAACTTCACTCACCTCAACTCTGAACTGAGCCTGGGGTCCCACACCACCAGGTTCAGGAACAGTTATCACTTAAACATCAGGCTCTCGAACCAGGGGGGATAACTTCACTCAACTTCACTTGCCCCATCTTTGAAATGTTCCCACAACCTATGGACTCACTTTCAAGGACTCTTCATCTCATGTTCTCGATATTTATTGCTTATTTATTTATTATTATTATTATATCTTCTTTTTGTCTCTGTACAGATCGTTGTCTTTCACACACTAATTGAACACCCAAGTTGGTGTGGTCTTTCATTGATTCTATAATGGTTATTATTCTACAAATTTACTGAATATGCCCACAAGAATATCAACCCCATGTTTGTTTATGGTGACATCAATGTACTTTGATAATAAATTTGCTTTGAATATACTTTGAAATGAGGTATTTTGTGACAGCAGCACATTGCAAAAGCTCCATCATGGGCGGTCCCAAGCCTGGATTTGAGAGGAGAGTTGGACATGGGGCTACCAACCCTATCCCGTAAAGACCCAGCACTACAGAAACGCCAACAGAAGCCCCAAGGGATCACTGGGAGAGGAAGGATGCACCAAGAAGATGGCTACACCTGGAGACAACGTGAAAGACTGGCCCAGGACAGAGGCTCTGGTGAGCTACTGTTGGAGGCCTGTGACCTGGTAGGGATAATGGGCTTAAGTAAGTAAGTACAAGTCAGCACATAAACATCTAGTATAAATCACATTAAGAAATATACACTCGGTTTACCCCCTGTACCCAATAAATTGGCCAGTGAGTGCAGGTTCGTAGCCTTCTGCTGCCATAGCCGATCCACTTCAGGGTTTGATCTGTTGTGCGTTCAGAGATGCTCTTCTGCACACCACTGTTGTAACGTGTGGTTATTTGAGTCACTGTCACCTTCCTGTCAGCTTGAACCAGTCTGGCCGTTCTCCTCTGACCTCTCTCATGAACAAGGCACTTTTGTCCGCAGAACTGCTGCTCACTAGAAGTTTTTTTTGTTTCTCACACTATTCTCTGTAAACTCTAGAGACTGTTGTGTGTGAACATCGCAGGGGATCAGCAGTTTCTGAGATACTCAAACCACCCCGTCTGGCACCAACAATCATTCCACAAAGTCACTCTGATCACATTTCGTCCCCATTCTGATGTTTGGTCTGAACAACTGAACCTTTTGGCCGTGTCTGCATGCTTCTATGCATTGAGTTGCTGCCACGTGATTGACGGTGGAGGGGAAGAAGCTGTTCCTAAAACACTGAGTGTTGGTCTTCAGACTCCTGTACCTCCTCGCCAATGGTAGCAATGGGTAATGATCAACACCTTTATAGAGAAAAGCCCCTCCATCCCGAGATGGGGGGGTGGGTGTGGGTCCCTAGGTCTGCAGCTGGAACTGGGGATGGGGGCAGATTTGATAGTTGGGGTACGTAAGACACAGGCCATTCGGCCCATCGAGTCTGTTTCTCAACGTCATCATGGCTGACCCGTTTGCTGAAATGGATTTGCTGATCCATGACATGCAGGTGATTGTATGAAAGTACAGACAAGCGTAGGAAAGCTGAACCACAAACAAAACTGTTCAGTTGTTTGTGCTGTGCCATATTGATCACGGTCTTTCCATGACAATGGTTATTCTTAGTAAATTTTTCTACAGAAGTGGTTTGCCATTGCCTTCTTCTGGGCAGTGTCTTTACAAGATGGGTGACCCCAGCCATTATCAATACCCTTCAGAGATTGTCTGCCTGGTGTCAGTGGTCACATGACCAGGACTTGTGATCTGCACCGGCTGCTCAAACGACCATCCACCACCTGCTCCCATGGCTTCACGTGACCCTGATCGGGGGCTGAGCAGGTGCTACACCTTGCCCAAGGGTGGCCCGCAGGCTAGCAAAGGGAAGGAGCACCTGACACCTCCTTTGTAGAGATGTATTTCCACCCGCCACCCAACAAGAAAACTAAAATTCTATGATCCAGTCCAGCGCTGTCAAGGGCATTGCTCTGAACTCATCTCTGAAATTTGGCACCATGGTCCCTGTTTGAACCACAGCAGCACTGAAACCTCAGAATGAAAGCCAGAGTCAGAAATGGGTTTACTGTCACTAGCATATGTGCCCAAGACCTTTGCACGGTACTGTAGTAATTTTATGTATTGCACTGTACTGCCGCCACAAAAAACACAAATTTCATGACATTTGTGAGTGATGATAAACCTGATTCTGATATGGGTCTCTATTGTGGATTGAGAGTGGGAAGGGGGCAGACAGAGGTTGGGAAAAGGGGGAGGGAGTGGGAAGGAGGCAGGGAGAGGTTGGGAAAAGGGGAAGGGAGAGGGGAGGGAGTGAGAAGGGGGCAGGGAGAGGTTGGGAAAAGGGGAAAGGAGAGGGGAGGAAGTGGGAAGGGGGCAAGGAGAGGTTGGGAAAGGGGGAAAGGAGAGGGGAGGGAGTGGGAAGGGGGCAGGGAGAGGTTGGGAAAAGGGGAAGGGAGAGGGGAGGGAGTGAGAAGGGGGCAGGGAGAGGTTGGGAAAAGGGGAAAGGAGAGGGGAGGAAGTGGGAAGGGGGCAAGGAGAGGTTGGGAAAGGGGGAAAGGAGAGGGGAGGGAGTGGGAAGGGGGCAGGGAGAGGTTGGGAAAAGGGGAAAGGAGAGGGGAGGGAGTGGGAAGGGGCAGGGAGAGGTTGGGAAAAGGGGAAAGGAGAGGGGAGGGAGTGGGAAGGGGGCAGGGAGAGGTTGGGAAAGGGGGAAAGGAGAGGGGAGGGAGTGGGAAGGGGGCAGGGAGAGGTTGGGAAAAGGGGAAGGGAGAGGGGAGGGAGTGGGAAGGGGGCAGGGAGAGGTTGGGAAAAGGGGAAAGGAGAGGGGAGAGAGTGGGAAGGGGGCAAGGAGAGGTTGGGAAAAGGGGAAGGGAGAGGGGAGGGAGTGGGAAGGGGGCAGGGAGAGGTTGGGAAAGGGGGAAAGGAGAGGGGAGGGAGTGGAATCCTATTGACTCACGTTTCTTTGGCTCTTGGGGATTTGTCGATGGCGTTTGTTTACAGAGTTAGAATTCAAGTGTCACCTGAAGGGGTAGCCAATCAGGAGTGAGGCAAGTGAGCAGGGGCCGATATAACCGCGAGCACCCCCGGAGAGAAACACCAACAACTGCGCGCTGAGGATGTCACCTCAAATGGTGATGAGACGTCTGCAAGCTAATTGTGAAGTTCGGCAAACACTGAACATCAGCCTGTATTTGACATTAGGGAGGGGTGGGAGAGGTAACAGAGATATGTGGGGCAAGTGTTTTTACATAGAGAATGGCGGGTGACCAGAACTGGCTGTTCAGGTAGCGGTGGTCTTTAGGAGGTTGTTGGACATACACATGGATACACAGGGAAGGGTGCGAGGTGCCTCCAATCAGAAGGGATTTTAGATTCTGTTTTATTTATGTTTTTGTTTAGTGATGCAGCACAGTAACAAGCCCTTCGGGCCCCATCAGCCCCCACTGCCCAATTACATCCACTAGCATATTAACTGATACGTCTTTGGACTGTGGGTGGATACCAGGGCACCCGGAGGAAACCCACACGGTCACGGAGAGAACGTACAAACTCCTTACAGGCAGCGGCTAGATTTGAACCTGGATCATTTGCACTGTAATAGCATTATGCTAACCGCTTCACCTCAGTGATGACAGAAGTTTAATTTGGCATTGTGTTTGGCAGAAACATGGAGGGTGAAGAGCTGTTGGCAGTCCTGATGAAGGGTCTCAGCCGTTTATTCCTCTCCCTAGCTACTATCTGACTTGCTGGGTTCCTCCTGTATTTTGTAGGTGTTGCTTAGTTCCCGTGCTTCTCTGTTCTATGTTCTAACATGCAAACTCCACACAGAGAGCACTTGGGTGCTCTGGAGCTGAGAGGCGGTGTCTCTACCCGCTTCATCGCCACGTTCCCCTATTCAGCATCTCCTCCCATCAGTGCTGCCCTCCAGTGTGTGCTCACCTACGGCTGCACTTGTGTGAGATAAGGAACTGCTGCGTGCTTATTCCCCCAGAAACGTGGCTCCAGGACAATATCCATGCATCGTCAATCTTCAGGTCATATCCGATAGGGACTTGGCCTGTATTTGTAGATATAACTGTATATTTTTCTGCTATCATTATAATATGTTCTGTGTGCAGTGTGTGACTGTCGGTACTGTGTTTTGCACCCTGGCCCAGAGGAATACTCTTTTGTTTGGCGGTATTCATGTGTACGGTTGAATGGCCATATGGCCTAATTCTGCTCCTATATCTTATGGTCTTATTTAGGTCTGCGAGGGAAATGGATCAGCCATGATGAAATGGCAGACCAGACTAAATGGGCCAAATGGCCTAATTTTGCTCCCATATCTTCTGGTCTTAATCCTGAATTTGAACAATTCCTGGGTGAGAGCGACTGAGGGCGGTTTGCTCTGGCATTCAGAAGCTGGTTGCCCAGCAGGGTTGTGGGGGTCACTGGAGTCAGAGGGCTGGACTTGTCTGTTTGCCTGGAGATTATTGATCTGGAATATTATGCCCAAATTCCAGTGGTCCTTGTTTGATTTTCAATGACCGGCAATATCTTACAAGGACGTTTTTGTTCTGCACGACTGACTTGGACAGAGCAGAGAATGGAGCCGTGAATCAGACTGCAAATATCACAGAGAGACTCGAAAGGCCTCCATTAATAAAAGTTAGCAGGTGGTGGTTTAGAATGAGGCATTCCGATAATACTTCATGAGTGCAAGGTTGCGTAGCAGTTAGCCCAACGCTATTGCAGCTCAAGGCGTCCGAGTTCAGAGTTCAGTCCCAGCATCCTCTGTGAGGAGTCTCTGTACGTTCATCCCCCATGGATTGCGTGAGTTTTCCCCAGCTGCTCCGGTTTCCTCCCACAGTCCAAAGACGGACCGCTTAGTAAAAAGTTCAAAGTAAATTTTATTATCAACGTACATATATTTCACCATATCAGTCCCCAAGATTCATTTTCTTCTGGGCATACTCAAGACATCTATAGAATACTAACCATAACAGAATCAATGGAAGAGCACACCAACCTGGCGTTCAACCAGAGTGCAGAAAACAACTGACTGTGCAAATGCAAAGAGAAGAAATAATAATAAATAAGCAATAAATATCAAGAAATTGAAATGAAGAATCCTTGAAAATGAGTCCATTTGGTTCTGGGAGCATTTCAATAATCGGCAAGTGAAGTTGAGAGAAGTTATTCCCTCTGGTTAGAAAGCCAAAGAGAGCCAAAGAGTAGGTCATGGTAAATTGCCTGCGGTTAGGTTAGGGTTAAATCAGGCTTGACAGGGGTTGCTGGGCAGAATGGCTCATCAGTCCAGAAGGGCCTATTCTGCACGACACCACTAAAAATAAAAACAAACGTACAAATAAATAAATAAATAAATAAATAATGCGAAGGTGAAATGTAAGTGGTTTACTTAGCAGGGAGGTTAGGGAGAGAGCTTCGGACCGCTTGGACAGCATTATTTTTGATTCAATGGTGACAGAGCGTTTCAATTGAAGAAAACTCATGAGCCAAATTGATAGGTGACTCAATACCGTGAGGTGATAATTGAACACTGTACGAGGCTGAAGGAAGGCCACTCTCCCCAGCATTCTGAGGCCAATATTTATCCTTCAGGCGGTGTTTCAAAAAGTATTTATCTACTGATTGTAAATTGTGCAAACTGGCTCTTTGTAAATTCAAGGCTGTGTTTCCCAGATTCAGTCAACCACCATACACTCAGTGGCCACTTTATTAGGTACTGTTAATGCAAATATCTAATCAGCCAATCAGCTGGCAGCAGCTCAATGCATAAAAGCATACAGACGTGGTCAAGAGGTTCAGTTGTTCAGACCGAGCATCCAAACGGGGAAAGAAATGGTGGAGCAGACTCGATGGGCCAAATGGCCTAGTTCTGCTTCTAAGTCTCCCAAGCCTCCCCCTCCCCATCCCCAATTCCAGCTTCAGACCCAGGGTCCCCCCGTCTCAGGACGGAGGGGCTTTTCCCTATAAAGGTGTTGATCATTACTCATTGGTGAGGAGGTACAGGAGTCTGAAGACCGACACTCAGAGTTTTAGGAACAGCCTCTTCCCCTCCACAAGGCTGCAACTCAATGCGTAAAAGCATGCAGGCATGGTCAAGAGGTTCAGTTATTGTTCAAATCAAACATTAGATTGGAGGCAGAAATGTGATCTAAACAACTTTGACCATGGAACAACGCTGGTCCAGCCAGAGTGGTCTGAGTATCTCAGAAACCGCTGATGTCCTGGGATTTTCACACTCAGCAGTCTCGAGAGTTTAAAGAGAATGATGCAAAAAACAGGAAAAAAAAACATCCAGCGAGCAGCAAGTCTGTGGATAAAAATGCCTTGTTAATGAGAGAGGTCAGAGGAAAATGGCCAGACTGGTTCAAGCTGACAGGAAGGTGACAGTGACTCAAATAAACACTCGTTACAATGGCGGTGTGCAGAAGAGCATCTCTGAATGCACTAAGTGTTGAAACTTGGAGTGGGTGGGCTACAGCAGCAGACCATGGACATACAGGAGGTACCCAATAAAGTGGCCACTGAGTCCACTTCAACGACAACTACTTTGACTGTGAGAAGCTTTTGGGTATCCTGTGCCGCTGAAAGGTATGATGGAAATGCAGTTTTACAGAGACATCTCAGCCCATCAGACTCATGCTAGGTCCCATGTCAGGAAAGCGGCATCCATCATTAACAACCCCTACAATCCAGGCCGTGCTCTCTCCTCACTTCCCTTGAAAGGAAAATCCTACAAAGAGTAATGGATACGGCCCAGCCCTTCATGGGTAAAACCCTCCCACCACTGAGTCTGTCTACATGAAGCAATGTCATGGGAAAGCAGCATCCATCATCAGGGACCCTCACCACCCTGCTCATGCTCTCTTCTCGCTGCTGCCATCAGAAAGAAGGTACAGGAGCCTCAAGACTCTCACCACCAGGATCAGGAACAGTTACTACCTCTCAATCATCAGGCTCCTGAACCAGAGGGGATAACTTCACTCACCCCATCAATGAGATGTTCCCACAACCAGTGGACTCACTTTCAAGGACTCTTCACCCCATGTTCTCAATATTTATTACTTGCTTGCTTATTTATTTGTTTGTTTGCTTATTTATTTTTGTACTTGCAGAGTTTTGTTGTCTTTCGCACACTGGTTGAAAGCCCTATTGAGGTCTTTCATTGATTTGATGATGTTTCTTCTATTTACTATGCCAGGGTGGTGGGGTGGAGATACGTCTCTACTAAAGGAGGCGGAGGGCACTCCTTCCCTCCTGCTAGTCTACAGGGCATGCTTGGGCAAAGTGTAGCATTTGCTTAGTCCCACCAGTTAGGGTCATGTGAAGCCACGGGAGCAGGTGGTGGACGGTTGTATGAGCAGCTGGTGCATATCAGAAATTCTGGTTATGTGACCACTGACACCAGGCAGACAATCTCCAAAGAGTATTGATAATGACTGGAGTCACCCGTCTTATAAAGACACTGCCCAGAAGAAGGCAATGGTAAACCAGTTCTGTAGAAAAATTTGCCAAGAACAATCATGGTCATGGAAAGACCGTGGTTGGCCATGTGAAACGGCACAGCATGTAATGAGCGATCGATTTACTGTGAATGCCTGCAAGAAAATAAACCCCAGTGTTGTATATGGTGACATATATGTAGTTTGATAATAAAGTTAATTTGAACTTTGATCCCATTAACCACACATCTTATTTCACTGAAGTCGAGCAACGATCGCCCTAACCCAATAACTCCCCTTTGACTCCTTCCTACTTGTCTGCACCAAGGGGTATTCAGTAAAATATTCCCCAGGAGACAGAATGTGGTTTCAGGGGGAAAGTGCAAATGGCACACAGGCTGCACCTGTGGACAGGATCGAACCAGGGTCACCTGGACTCCAAGGCAGTCCCACTAACCACTGCAATAACAGATTACAGTTTTGTCACGATGGCTACTTTCCCCAGTCAACACCTCCACCGACTAACCCACCCCTCCACACCCCCAACCACCACTACTTTATCATTTCCTGTCAAAGTCACCTTATGTTCCTAGCATCACTTTATGGACATACAATCAATCTATTTATAAAAACTATCTTTTGTATTTGTATTTATTGTGGGAATTATTATTGTTTTATCTTAGCTCAAGCTGCTAAAACCTGAGGTACAGGCAGAGCCAAGCATACTCTTTTCTGAATTGCTAGGACCTTTCAGACTATTCTAGTGGTGTTTAGTATTGTGGCTTTCTGAAGATTTCCATAAATATTGCTGTGTCAACCTAATTGTTTAATGCTATTGTGTAGTGACTTTGGGATGATACCAGTTGTAGATATTACTATTAGGACAATGTGTACGTTGATCATGTTCCATAGTCTTTCAATTCAGCATAGTTCTGGTGTTTTTCAGTTATTGATTTCTGTAAGTTATGTGTGTTTGGAATGGCTAAATCTATTAAGTAAGTTGTTCTGGCTTTTTTATCCTGTAATATTATATCCAGACAGTTATTATGGATTGCCGTATCTGTCATAACAGATTGGTTGTAATATAATTTGTGGGACTCTGGTTCTAAAACTGGATCAGGCTTGTATTTATAGTTAGGTTTGGTGTCTTTTATAAGTTTGTATTTTATAGCAAGATTTTGGTGGGTGATATTTGCTACTTGATTGTGCCGATGTAAGTAATCAGATTGAGTTAAACTGCTGCAGGATCCTACAATGTGTTGGATTGTTTCTGCTTCCTCGGCATTTCTGGTTTTTTGTTTTTCTGCACTTATTGTATTTAATATGCTGGTTTTATAATATGCATTTTTAATAATTTTGTTGTGTGAATCATCTGGGGCTGTGTTGCCTCAAGGATTATAATTATTATTGTGTTTTATTATCTTTTGAGGAGTTCTTTTGTGCTCATCGGATCCAGCGTAACAATTTTTTCATTCTCCTGTACAGGAAATTGCATTAAATGATCCTGAATCTTGAAACTCCAATCTTCAGTAACCCAGACCTCATCTGCAGCTCCATGTTATTGAACCCTGCCCGCGTGAGGCATTGTTTAAATCATTACCGTCTTTGTCTGTCTTGTTCTCCACAGCTGCTGGAAGTGAGTTTTGAAGTCAAGGTTGGTGGGCAGCTTGAAGCAGTCATGTTGCAGACAAGGCCAGTGAACGCCGCCACGCTCTGCAAACTCATAATTTCAAGTCCTGGGACATTTGGCATGGCAGTTAGCATAACACTTTACAGAACAAATGATCAGGATTCAAAATTGCCATTGTCTATAAGGAGTTTGTACGTTCTCCCTGTGACCATTTCGGTTTCCTCCCACATTCCAAAGACGCAAGGGTTAACGTCAGTAAGATGTGGACATGCTACACTGGCATCCAAAACATGGCGACATTTGCGGGCTGCCCCCAGCACTTCCTCAGATTGTGCTGGTCGTCGATTCGAATGACGTGTTTTTCCGACGTTTTGATTTACATGTGACAAGGATGTGCCGGGGTCGGTCTGCAAGTGTCACCACACACTCTGGAGAATGGTCTCCGTGCAGTGTCTGACAACTCTTCCGTGTTCCCTGGCATTTGGAAGAATCCGCTTTGGTGGGTAAGGTAGATGGTCACTGTCTTTTTCCCAGGCTTGGGAGTCTAAAACTAGAGTCGACACTCACGTGGTACAGTGACTGCACCACGGTAAGGTAGTGATTAGTGTAATGCTTCACAAAGATCACCAATCAGGGTTCATTTCTTGCCGCTGCCTGTGAGGAGTTTGCACGTTCTCCCCATGGCCGCGTGGGTTTCCTCCGGGTGCTCCGGTTTCCTCCCACGGTCCGAAGATGTACGGGTTAGGGTCAGTAAGCTGTTGACATGCTGTGTTGATGACAAAAGCCTGGCGATGTTTATGGGCTTCCCCAGCACACCCTCAGACTGTGTTGGTCTCTGACGCAAACGACGCATTTCACTGTATGGTTCGATGTACACAAAACAAGTTAAGCTAATCTTATATGTAATCCTTAACCTTTAATTCTTCTGTGTGGAGGAGTTAAAGATGGCACCAGAGGGTGACTTCTTCCAGTTCATCAGTTTAATTTATTTTCTTTCCCTTTCAGGGTGGCTGGGGTCCTGTCGGAGTCCGTGATCTACAGCTGCACTTGAACTGCGGTTCCTCACTCTCGGAACTCGCTGAGCGGGCTAGCGTTTTCGATATCTCCAGCAGCAGCATGGAAGATGTGCGACTTCAGGGTGCGGCCTGGTGTGGCCCCAAGGACGACCTGATTCCTCACTGGTGTCACCAACTGAAGTGTTGTGGGGGAATAAAACATCGAGACAGCAGTGTACACTTGTGTCAAAATAACTGACACTGTGGATTGTATCATTGAAACAGCGAGCTGTTGGCCTTCTCTCTCATTGTGGCAGGAACGATACCTCGCTCTCCCTCGTTACGGTGAGAGGGAGTCTGTGGGATGTCGAAGCGTTGGGATGGACAGTAGTTTTGATGGACTCTGGATCATTGTCTCTTGGGGCTTGCATGGTGGGTGGTGGGGGGGGGGCTGATGTTTTTGCTAAAGCCAGTGGGGGAGGGGGTTCTTCAGGTATTTTTTGCTATTTCATGGAGGTCTGTGAAGGGTAAGAATTTCAGGTATACATTCGCTGATATTACATTGAACCACTGAAACGGTAAATGGCATGTTGTTGTTCCGTGTCTCCAGCTTCTGTAAAATCTCTTGTGTCCAAGGTTAGGTGTTTTTATGGAAGTGAGGAGGTTGGGGGATATTTAACAGTGAAATATAAAATTATCTGTGATCCTGATAGTTTGAATAAAAATTAAAAGTTTAATATAATTACCTGGGGCTCTTAGGATATGGACATTGCGTAGGCAGAAAGGATTGGTTCAGCTGGGCATTTGATCACAAATTTAATTAGTTCAGCAGAAGATTGTGGGCTGAAGGGCCTGTGCCATACTGTTCTATATACTAAAAGTAGTACGACAATGCAGCCGTGTATTTAAAGAATTTCAAATTAATTCCAGCCCTATTTTGCAGGCACAGTCTCGATAGTTCCAGGTTTTCAGAACTCTATTGCAAAACCCGGGGTTGTAGGGTGGAGGCTCGTCTCTACCAAAGGAGGAGCGGGGCGCCCCTTCCCTCCGCTAGCCTGCAGGGCGAGGTGTAGCACCTGCTTAGCACCCCTCCCCCCCAGTCTCTCCCCCGATCGGGGTCACATGAAGCCATGGGAGCAGGTGGTGGATGGTCGTTTGAGCAGCCGGTGCAGATCACAAGTCCTGGTTATTCGGCCACTGACGCCGGGCAGACAATCTCTGAAGAGTATTGATAATGGCTGGGGTCACCCATCTTGTAAAGACACTGCCCAGAAGGAGGTAATGACAAACCGCTTCTGTTGAACAATTTTCCAAGAACAATCATGGTCATGGATAGAGAAAAGTTCAAGGAGTTCCAAGTACAAAGTAAAGTTTATTATCAGAGTACATTTATGTCACTACACACAACCCTGAGATTCTTCTTCCTGTGGGCATACTCAGCAAATCTACAGAATAAGAACTATAACAGGATCAGTGAAAGATCAACCAGAGTGCAGAAGACAACAAACTGTGCAAATGCAAATATAAATAAATAGCAATAAATAACAAGAACATGAGATGAAGAGTCCTTGAAAGTGAGTCCATAGGTTGTGGGGACATTTAAGTAATGGGTCAAGTGAAATTGAGTGTAGTTATCCCCTTTTATTCAAGAGCCTGATGGTTGGGGGTAATAACTGTTCTTGAACCTGGTGGTGTGGGTCTTCAGGCTCTTGTACCTTCTACCTGATGGTAGCAGAGGTAGACAATGATTCAATGGTTGGGAGGTCTTTACCAGTGATGTACTGGGCTGAATCCACTACTCTACCTTTTGTAGAAGTTTCCATTCAAAGGCATTGCTGTTCCCATACCAGGCTGTGATGCAGCCAGGTAATATACTCTCCTCTACACATTTATGGAAGTTTGTCAAAGTTTTAGACTCCCAAGGAAGTAGAAGTGCTACCATGCTTTCTTCACAATAGCACTTACATGTTGGGTCCAGGACAGGTCCTCTGAAATAATAACACTTAGGAATTTAAATTTGCTGACCTTCTCCATATCTGATCCTCTGATGAGGACTGGCTTATGGACCTTTGGTTTCCTTCTCCTAAAGTCTATAATCAGTTCCTTGGTCTTACTGACATTGAGTAAAAGGTTGTTGTTGTGACTCTCCTCAGTCAGATTTTCAATCTCCTTCCTGTACGCTGATTCAGCACCACCTTTGATTTGGTCCACAACTCTGGTGTCACCAGCAAATTGAATGTGGCATTGGAGCTGGACTTGGCCTCACAGTCATCAGTGTAAAGCCAGCAGGGCGGGGGGCCGAGCACTCAACCTTGCGGTGCACCTGTGCTCATGGAGATTGTGCTGCTGCCATTCCGAACGGACTGGGGCCCACAAGTGAGGAAACCAAGGATCCAATTGCACAAGGAGGTAAAGATGCCAAGTTCTTGCAGCTTATTGATTCGTTTTGAGGGGATGATGGTCATGAATCCTGAGCTGTGGTCGATAAAGAGCACCCTGATGTGTTCACCTTTGCTGTCCAGATGTTCCAGAGTTGAGTGAAGAGCCAATGAGGTGGCATCTGCTCCAGACCCGTTGCTCCAGTAGGCAAATTGGAGCGGATCCAAGTCATCTCTCAGGCAGGAGTCGATAAGTTTCATCACCAACCTGTCAAAATGCTTTAGTACTGTGGAAGTAAGTGCAACTGGGCGATAGTCATTGAGGCAGGAATAAGCAGATTAGAGAGAGATGGAAGGCCACGATCGCCCACGTCATACATCACAGCACATAAAGATGGTTGCAGAGCTGAAAGATATTGTTGCATGATATTCTTGCAAGCCTTTCGTATTTAAATGTAATAATTTGAAACAAGAAGAATATAAACTAAATGTTTTACAATATGTTGGACATTGGTATGTTTTTCATTGTTTTACCCGGCCTTTCTACCTCCCATTTCCTCATTTCTCCCGACTTACCCAGCGACTCTGCGCAGCTTGGGCAGAGTTTGCCTGGTTCAAATGCAGCTCCTTCGTCACTGAATTCTTTGCAGTGAGGGTTGGTGGGGCTCGTGGGGAACGAGTATGACCTCTTGCGCAGGGAGTTGCTGCAGGCACCGTGATGTCACCCTACTCGTCCTGTCCTCGGTGAAGACGTAAGTGTTGCCACGCTTCACGTTTTGGTGGGGTAAATGAAAATAAACTATTTCCCTTACTAAATGGGTTAAAAACCAGGATTAGAACGTAGAACATAGAATAGTACAGCACATTACAGGCCCTTCGGCCCACAATGTTGTGCCGACCCTCAAACACACACTTTGCTATCATTTTGTAAATTATCTAAGAAGCAATGAAACCACTATCAAGGTCATTTTTAGCCTGTTTGGCAAATGACTTGAGTGTGCAGTGCTTTTCAAATGCTTCTTTCATCTTCTGGAACTGAATAATACCATAAGTAGTCTTTTCAGAATGTCTTTTCCGAAAGTGTTCCTGCAATCTTGATGGTTTCACAGTTTCATTAGACAGTACAGAATTACAAATAAGACACGAGGGTCACCGCCGATCTGACAAGAATGGAATAAAACCATAATCCAGGTATGTAACATTGTATTGACACACTTTCTGTGGTTTCTGTTTCTTAGCTGGATTACAATCCAAGGCTTCACTGCCTTCACACTCCGGGATCGCGCTGTATGTATTTATCCATCATTAACAGGGCTAAATAAATCTTTTTAAAAACTAACACAAACTGTGAAGGTCTATCGGATGCTGATGATGGCAGTGAGTTGGCACAGACAGAATGATGGTAGCGGCATGCTAAAGAACGCCAAGGCGAAGGTGAAGACGATCACAATGATGATCGACATTACATTGACAAGGATTCAGATTGGTTAGTCGGGCTAGACCCGGTGTTCGGCCAGCTACCCATATACTATTCCAGTTAGAATGATTGATTAATCACGTAAGGTCTCATAATCTCTAAAGGTAGTTCTTGACTGCACATATGAGGCCGAGGTCACCTTGAGCACCTCAAGAGGGAACCTCAGGGTTGGCAGCTTCACTGATTGGCTCTGTTTCACTGTTTGGTTCCGGCCAGCACTGCATTGTTTTGCAACCTGCTTTCTGTAGATCTGCAGGGAAAGCTGAGAGGGTGTACTTGATTTACCAACTGTTAAAGTACATGAACTCGTTCCGTGCTGTGAGTCAAAGGGAACAGTTGGGCACCTTGGTTGCTAATTTGTTCACCCCCTCCCCCCCCCAATAATGTCCGTATGGTCGGACGAGATTGCCGAGTTTCAGACCCGTTGTGACGATGAGTGCTCGCCGCCTGCGGAGCTGAGTTCCAGCGCCTCATCCATTTTGTTTTGGAAGTGCCTGCTTCACCGACGGCCGGTCAGCTCTCATGCCTCAAGTTCGGGTGCAGCTTACTGCTCCCCTCAAGAATCTTGAAAGCTCCCCAACGCATTCTATTTCCCCTGATGCCCCTTTAGAACGTGTAGCCGCCCCCGTTGGGAATCGCTGGTTCACGGCATAAAGAGAAAGGTTAGGACCCCTGCAGGAAAGTAAAGCTGTCCCTGCGGAAGAATCGGGATGGCTGTGGAGCACCGAGTACGTTTTGAGGTGAACTCTGCGAATCCCGGTCCCAGTGAACCCTCCCACCCTCACCAACTCACCAGCAAGCTATCTTCATTTTTTCAATAATTTCGAGAGGACTAGAATATAAAATCAAGGAACAAATGCTGAGGCTTAATGAGACATTGGTTAGACTGCGTATGCAATATTATGAGTAGTTTTGGGCCCCTTATCTAAGAATGTATGTTCTGACGATGCAGAGGGTCCAGAGGAGACTCGCAAGAATTATCCTGGGAATGAAAGGGTTAATGTATGAGGAGCACTTAATGGCTCCGGGCCTGTACTTGCTGGAGTTTAGAAGAATGAGGAGGGATCTCATTGAAACCTATTGAATATTGAAAGGCCTAGACAGAGTGGATGTAGGGAGGATGTTTCCTATAGTGTCAAAGTCTAGGACCTGAGGGCTCAGGATGGAGGGATATCCCTTTAGAAGAGTGATGAGGAGGAATTTCTTTAGCCAAAGGGTACTGAGTATGTGGAATCCACTGTCACAAATGTCCATGGAGGCCAAGTTATTGGGTATATTTAAAGTGGAGGTTGATAAGTTCTTGATTAATCAGGGCATCAAAGGTTAGGGGGAATGGGGTTGAGAGGGATAATAAATCGGCCATGGTGGAATGGTGGAACAGATTTGATGGGCTGAATGGCCTAATCCTGTTCCTATGTCATATGTTTATGGAAACCATATTTCATTCTAACAGGTCAACAGGAGACTGCAGATACTGGGATCCGGAATTAAAGAACAAATTGCTGGAAGAACTCAGCAGATCAGGCAGCGACCACGATGGGCTGACTCTCTTCTTCAGCACAGTACGAGGAGTGGGGAGATCACTGGTAGTGGCCTGGTTTCCGTCAGTCCAGAACAAATGATGTCATTTCCAAAAATAACCAACACCACTTAAGCCTGTTTTAAATCACTGCTCGGCAGTGTAATAACTGTCGAGGAGCACCCTGACGTGGAGCCGTACAGAAACATGTAGATAAGTTTACACAATGATAGGTATGAATTTGAGGCGAAGGATAGCTGGTATCTGTCAGCCAGCTAAATATTTACTTCAGTGTAATAGTCCGTCTGCCTTGCTGACGCTCAGTACAGAGTCCTTTGCTTTGTAAATGGGGTTTTTGTGCATCGATGCAGTGCGTTAGATGGGGTGTTAATGGAACGTTGACCTTCTCTGAACAGCTCCCTGATGCAAGTTCAATTTTTTGAAACCAGCCAGAGACCAAGAGACACAAACACATCAACCTTTCCCTTGGAATGAAAGTCTTTTGAACCAGCACACTGCAATTTAAAACTCAGTAAGAACAAATCAGAGATTTACCTCTACACATCAGGTCAAAAAGACTGGAAGCTAAGGAACCATTCAGTTTATCAAGATCAACAAATTCATCTTTTTACCCAATCTAGAGAGAAAATAGGTCCCACACCACCAGGTTCAGGAACAATTATTACCCTACAGCCACCAGGCTCCTGAACCAGCTTGGGTAACTTTACCCACCTTAACATCAAGGACTCCCACCATCCAGGCCATGATCTCTTCTCACTGCTGCCATCAAGAAGAAGGTACAGGAGCCTGAGGACTCACACCACCAGACTCAGGAATAGTTATTACCTCTCAACCATCAGGAAGGAGGTACAAGGACCCCAAGATCTTACTGATCCTCCACACTACCAAGAATCTTATCAAAAATATTATATTCTGTCTTCAAATTTGACCTACCTAAATGAACCTCTTCTCATGTAACTGGGTTGAACATCTGCCATTTTCAGCCCAGTTCTGCATCCTATCGATGTCCCACTGTAACCTCTGACAACCCTCCAGACTGTCCACAACATCCCCAACTTTTGTATCATCATCAGACTTACTAATCCATCCTTCTACTTTCCCATCCAGGTCATTTATAAAGATCACGAAGAGGCGGGGTTCCAGAACAGATCCCTGTGGAATACCACTGGTCACCGTCCTTCATGCACTCTTTGCCTTCCGTGTTCAAGCCAATTCTGGATCCACAAAGAAAGGTCTCCTTGGATCCCATGCCTCTTTACTTTCTGAAGGAGCCTTGTATGGGAAACCTTATCAAACGCCTTAATGAAATCCATATACACTACATCTACTGCTCTACCTTCATCAATATATTTTATTACTTCTTTAAATAATTCAATCAGGCTTGTAAGGCATGGCCTGCCCTAGACAAAGCCATGCTGACTGTCCCTAATCAGATTATGCCTCTCCAAATGCTCATAAATCCTGCCTCTCTGGATCTGCTCCAAAAACTTCCCCACCACTGAAGTCAGACTCACTGGTCTGTACTTTCCTGGGTTATCTCTACTCCTTGAACAAGGGAACAACATTTGCAACTTTCCAGTCCTCTGGTATTTCTCCCAGCCCTATTGATGATGCAAAGATAATCGCCAGAGGCTCAGCAATCTCCTCCCTCGCCTCCCACAGTAGCCTGGGGTACATCTCGTCTGGTCTCAGTGACTTATCTAACTTAATACCTTTCAAAAGCTCCAGCACATCCTCTTTCTTAATGTCTATACACTCAAGCATTTCAGTCCACTGTAAGCCATCCCCACAATTGCCAACGTACGTATGTACTTCGATAGTAAACTTACTTTGAACTTTGAACTTAAGGATCACTGTGGCTGCCTATGTAAGAGATGGGCTAGATCTTAAATGAATATTTCTCATCTGTATGTATGGTGCAGAAAAGGTTAACGGTGCTGTCCGGATCAGAGAGCATGAGCCGAAAGAGGAGGTTGGAGAAACTTGCGTTTGTTTTCTCCAGATTACCAGAGGCTGATGAGACACCATTTAACTCATATAAGTATGATAGCAGGAAAACATCACCCAAGCCCTAACTGTCATGGCCTGTAAGTTGATGAAGCATGGGATGTTGTCCTGGAGCCACGTTTCCACAAGAACAAGCCCACAGCAGTTCATCTCACCCTGGGTCATTTGCCGACCAAGAAAATCCATCTTGCCTTCCACCGAGCGAACACTGGAGGGCAGCACGGACACCAGCACACCCGCCGTGTCGCTGTTGTCTCCCATACCGCCTCTGGCATCTCCTCCCCGGGCAGCACGGACACCAGCACACCCGCCGCGTCGCTGCTGTCTCCCATACCGCCTCTGGCATCTCCTCCCCGGGCAGCACGGACACCAGCACACCCGCCACCTCGCTGGTGTCTCCCACACCGCCTCTGGCATCTCCTCCCCGGGCAGCACGGACACCAGCACACCCGCCACCTCGCTGCTGTCTCCCACACCGCCTCTGGCATCTCCTCGCCGGGCAGCACGGACACCAGCACACCCGCCGCGTCGCTGCTGTCTCCCACACCGCCTCTGGCATCTCCTCCCCGGGCAGCACGGACACCAGCACACCCGCCGTGTCGCTGCTGTCTCCCACACCGCCTCTGGCATCTCCTCGCCGGGCAGCACGGACACCAGCACACCCGCCGTGTCGCTGTTGTCTCCCACACCGCCTCTGGCATCTCCTCCCCGGGCAGCACGGACACCAGCACACCCGCCACCTCGCTGCTGTCTCCCACACCGCCTCTGGCATCTCCTCCCCGGGCAGCACGGACACCAGCACACCCGTCACGTCGCTGCTGTCTCCCACACCGCCTCTGGCATCTCCTCGCCGGGCAGCACGGACACCAGCACACCCGCCGCGTCGCTGCTGTCTCCCACACCGCCTCTGGCATCTCCTCCCCGGGCAGCACGGACACCAGCACACCCGCCACGTCGCTGCTGTCTCCCACACCGCCTCTGGCATCTCCTCCCCGGGCAGCACGGACACCAGCACACCCGCCACGTCGCTGCTGTCTCCCACACCGCCTCTGGCATCTCCTCCCCGGGCAGCACGGACACCAGCACACCCGCCGCGTCGCTGCTGTCTCCCACACCGCCTCTGGCATCTCCTCCCCGGGCAGCACGGACACCAGCACACCCGCCACCTCGCTGCTGTCTCCCACAACGCCTCTGGCATCTCCTCCCCGGGCAGCACGGACACCAGCACACCCGCCGCGTCGCTGCTGTCTCCCACACCGCCTCTGGCATCTCCTCGCCGGGCAGCACGGACACCAGCACACCCGCCACCTCGCTGCTGTCTCCCACACCGCCTCTGGCATCTCCTCCCCGGGCAGCACGGACACCAGCACACCCGCCACGTCGCTGTTGTCTCCCACAACGCCTCTGGCATCTCCTCGCCGGGCAGCACGGACACCAGCACACCCGCCGCGTCGCTGCTGTCTCCCACACCGCCTCTGGCATCTCCTCGCCGGGCAGCACGGACACCAGCACACCCGCCACGTCGCTGCTGTCACCCACACCGCCTCTGGCATCTCCAACAAGTGTCAGGGCCTGACCTGCACAACAGCCGAAACCACGCAACTCCCCTGCTGTCGGTCTCTCCAATAAACCAGAGAAATGTACCTGCAGAATTCAACATTACCAACGTCCAACAGGGATTGGTTACTGGTTTAACAGGAAATAACACTTTATATTCCATTAGGGTAGCCTCCAACCTAATGGCATGAATATCGATTTCTCCTTCTGGTTAAAACAAATTCCCTCCCCCTTCCCTCTTTCTCTATTCCTTACTCTGTCCTCTTACCTCACCTCGCCTGCCTATCACCTGCTCTGGTGGCCCTCCTCCTTCCCTCTCTCCTATGGTCATTCTCACAGTCAGAGAAATACAGCACAGAAACGGGCCATTTGGCCCATCTAGACCATGCCAAAACCATTTAAACTGCATACTTCCATTGAGCTGCACCGGGACCATGTCCCTCCATACCTCTACCATCCATGTACCTATTCAAACTTCTCTTAAATGTTGAGATCGAGCTCACATGCATCACTAGTGCTGGCAGCTCGTTCCACACTCTCACCACCCTCTGAGTGAAGAGGTTTCCTCTCATGTTCCCCTTAAACTTCCCTTCACTCCTTCTCCTCTCCTATCAGATTCCTTCTAGCGTCCTCCTTCCCCTCCACCCTACTTTTTTATTCTGGCGTCCTCCCCCCATTATTCCCAGTCCTGATAAAAAGGCCTTGATTGGAAACGTTGACTGTTTGTTCAATTCCACAGATGCTACTTGACCTGCTGAGTTCCTCCACCATTTTATGTGTGTTGCTCTGGATTTCTAGCATCTGTAGACATGTTTGTGCTTACAATTTAATGACCCATTGAATTAGTTCAACACAATACTGTGCACCAAAGAGATTGTTCCCGTACTGTACCATTCTATGTTCTAAGGAATTAAAAGGCATGGAGAGTAGTCATCATCATCATCATTATGTGCCATGTCATATGACATCATCATTAAGTGCCATGTTGCGTGAGCTAGGCGATCATGGTCTTTCTGTGACCATGATTGTTCTCGACAAATTTTTCCACAGAAATGGTTTGCCATTGCCTTCTTCTGAGCAGTGTCTTTACTAGACGGGTGACCCCGGCCATTATCAATACTCTTCAGAGATTGTCTGCCTGGTGTCAGTGGTTACTTAAGCAGGAGTTGTGATCTGCACCAGCTGCTCAAAGGACCATCCACAACCTGCTCCCGTGGCTTCCTGTGACCCTGATCGATGGGGGGTGGAGTTCGCTAAACAGGTGCGACACCTTGCCCAAGGGCGACCTGCAGGTAGCAGAGGGAGGGAGCACCTTACACCTCCTTTGGTAGAGACGAGTCTTCATCCTGCCACCCAAATGAATAGTGAAAGAGGAGTGGCACAGTACCCTGGTGGTTAGCACAATGCTTTACAGTATCAGCAACCCGGATTCAATTCCTGGGGCTGCCGGCGAGGAGTTTGTACGTTCTCCCCTCTACCGCGTGGCTTTCCTCCAGGTTTCCTCCCACATTCCAAGCATGTACGGGTTGGGGTTAGTAAGTTGGCAGCGTGGCCCACTCAGCAGTGGGAACAGCACAGAGAGGAGTAGATAAAGTACAGAATGGACATTGGAGTGGGCCAGTGGTGAGAGCAGGAGAATGAGGAGATTATCGATCAGAGTTGCAGGGAAGTAATCTCCCCTAATCTCTACCTAAGCAGGTAGCTGGGTGACAGTCAGGAGAAGGAATGGGAAGGTGAAGGCAGTTAGTGCAGAACACTCCTGTGGCCATTCCCCTCAATGATGAGTATACCGTTGTGGGGGATGACCTCCCAGGGGAGTGCCACCAAGAGCAGGTTACTGACGCTCAGCATGGGTCTGTGGTGCAGAAGGGAAAGAGGGAGAAGAGGAGCGCGGTAGTGTTAGGGAACTCGATAGTGAGGGGAACAGACAGGAGATTCTGTGGAAGTGAACAGGACACCTGGATGGTATGTTGCCTCCCTGGTGCCAGGGTCAGGGATGTCTCAGATCACGTCAACAGCATTTTGGAGGGGGAAGGAGAGCAGCCAGATGTCCTGGTACATATTGGTACCAGTGACATAGGAAGGAAAAGTAATGAGGTCCTGAAAAGAGAATTTAGAGAGCTAGATAGAGAGCTGAGAAGCAGGACGTCCTGGGTAGTAATCTCTGGATTGCTGCCTGTGCCATGCGCCAGTGAGGGTAGAAACAGGCTGATTTGGCAGATAAATGCGTGGCTGAGAAGCTGGTGCAGAGGGCAGGGTTTCAGGTTTTTTGGGTAATTGGGATCTTTCTGGGGGAAGTATGATCTGTTCAAAAGTGACGGGTTGTACCTGAACCCAAGGGGGAGCAATATTCTCGCAGGCAGGTTCGTTAGAGCTGTTGAGGAGGGTTTGAACTAATTTTGCAGGGGAATGGGAACTGATTGAAGTGACTCAAGATAGGACGGATGGTTAAAAAAAAGAAAGATAACGTGCAGTCAGACTGTCAGGAAGGGCAGTCAGACTGTCAGGAAGGGCGGTCAGACTGTCAGGAAGGGCAGGCAGATGACAGGACAAAATTGTAGCCAGCAAGGTGAGTACCAGCGCATTCGGGATGCAGAATCTAAAACGGTAACAAATACATTACTCAAAGTGTTATATCTCATTGCACGGAATATAAGAAATAAGGTGGATAATCTTGTACACTATAACAGATTGTCAGGTGTGATGTTGTGGCCATCACTGAATCGCAGCTGAAGGATGGTTGTAGTTGGGAGCTAAATTTTCAAGGTTACACGTTATATCGGGAGGATAGGAAGGTAGGCAGAGAGGTGGTATGGCTCTGCTGGTAAAGAATGGCATCAAATCATTAAAAAGGTGTGACATAGGATTGGAAGAAGTTGAATCCTTGTTGGTTGAGTTAAGAAACTGCAAGGGTAAAAGGACACTGATGGCAGTACAGGCCTCTAAACAGTAGCTGGGACGTGGACTACAGATTACAATGGGAGATAGAAAAGGCCTGTTAAAAGGGCAGTGTTATGATAGTCATGGAAAATTTTAACATTCAGGTGGACTGGGAAAACCAGTTTGGTAATGGATCCCAAGTGAGTGAATCTGTTAAATGCCAGTTTTTGAGCCTGCTAGAGGATCAGCTATACTGGATCGGGTGTTATGTAATGAACCAGAGGCGATTAGGGAGCTTAAGGTAAAAGGACCCTTAGGAGGCAGTGGTCACAATATGATTGAGTTAAACTTGGAATTTGATAGAGAGAAAGTAAAGTCTGATGTAGCAGTATTCCAGTGGAGTAAGGGAAATTACAGAGGTATGAGAGAGGAGTTGGCCAAAGTAAATTGGAAGGAGCTGCTGGCAGGGGATGTCAGCAAAGCAGCAATGGTGTGAGTTTCTGGGAAAATGAGGAAGGTGCAGGATAAATGTATTCCAAAGACAAATACTCAATTGGCAAAATAGTACAACCGTGGCTGACATGGGAAATCAAAGCTAATCTAAAAGCAAAAGAAAAGGCATATAACAAAGCAGAAATTAACGGGAAGACAGAGGATTGGGAAGCTTTTAAAAACCTACAGAAAGCAACTAAACGAATCATTAGGAGGGGACGTATGAAGTATGAAAGCAAGCTAGCAAACAAAATCTTGGTGGATAGAAAAAGCTTTTTCAAGTATATAAAAAATAAAAGAGAGATGAGAGTGGATATAGGACCATTAGAAAATGAGGCCAGAGAAGTAATAATGGGGGACAAGGAGATGGCAGATGAAGTAAATGAATATTTTGCATCAGTTTTCACTGTGGAAGACACAAGCAGTGTGCCAGATGTTGAAGGGTGTGAGGGAAGAGAAGTGAGTGCAGTTACTATTACAAGGGAGAAGGTGCTCAAAAAGCTGAAAGACCTAAAGGTACATAAGTCACCCGGACCAGATGAACTGCACCCTAAGGTTTTGAAAGAGGTAGTGTTAGAGATTGTGGTGGCATTAGAAATGATCTTTCAAGCATGCCGGCTGGCATAGTTCTGGAGGAACATCAGTGGTTGGGAAGATGTTGGAGTCAATTGTTAAGGATGAGGTTATGGAGTACTGGGTGACTCATGACAAGACAGGACAAAGTTAGCATTGTTTCCTTAAGGGATGATGAAGCTTGATGAAGCTATAACTTGCCTGATGAAACTATCAGAATTCTTTGAGGAGACTACAAGTAGGATAGATAAATGGGATGCAGTGGATGTTGTATATTTGGATTTTCAGAAGGCCTTTGACAAAGTGCCACACGTGAAGCTGCTTACCAAGTTAAGAGCCCGTGATATTCCAGGAAAGTTACTAACATGGTTAGAGCATTGGCTGATTAGCAGGAAGCAATGAGTGGGAATAAAGGGATCCTTTTCTGGTTGGCTGCTAGTGGTGTTCCGCAGGGGTCGGTGTTGGGACCACTTATTTTTATGCTGTATATAAATGATTTAGATGATGGAATAGATGGCTTTGTTGCCAAGTTTTCAGGTGATATGAAGATTGGTGGAGGGGCAGGTAGTGTTGAGGAAACAGGTAGGCTACAGGAGGAATTAGTCAGATTAAGAGAATAGGCAAGAAAGTGCCAAATGAAATGCAATGTAGGAAAATGCATGGTTATGCACTTTGGCAGAAGAAATAAATGTACAGGCTATTTTCTAAATGGGGAAAAAAATCCAAAAATCTGAGATTCAAAGGGACTTGGGAGTCCTTGTACAAAACACCCTGAAGGTTAACTTGCAGGTTGAGATGGTGGTGAGGAAGGCAAATACAATGTTAGCATTCATTTCCAAGAGGTCTAGAATACAAGAGAAACGATGTGATGCTGAGGCTTTACCATGCACTGGTGAGACCTCAGTTTGTATTGTGAACAGTTTTGGGCTCCTTATTTAAGAAAATTTGTGCTGGCATTAGAGCTGGTTCAAATGAGGATGATTTCAGGAATGAAAGGGTTATCATACGAGGAACAGCTCTTGGGCCTGTACTCATTGGAAGTTAGAAGAATGGGGGAGGGGTGCATCTCAGTGAAACGTTTCGAATGTTGAAAGACCTGGAGAGAGTAGATGTGGAAATGATGTTTCCCATGGTGGAGGAGTCTAGGACAAGAGTGCAGAGCTTCAGAATAGAGGGAGATGTGGAAAGATTTCTTTAGCTAGAGGGTGATGAATTTGTGGAATTTGTTACCACAGGCTGCTGTGGAGGCCAGGTCATTGGGTGTATTTAAGGCGGAGATTTATAACTTCTTGATTCGCCACGACATCGAAAGTTATGGGGAGAAGGCCAGAAAATGGGACTAAGGAGGGGAGAGCAGGCTAAATGACCTAATTCTGTTCCTATGTCCTATGATTTTATGGACACTTGCAGGCTGGCCCTAGGGAATCCTAGAACTACGTTGGTCGTTGATGCAAACGACGCATTCCTCTGCATCCTTGCCTTCAATATCTCGAAGCATACATGATCTTTACCAGGACTAGGTGCTGTCTGTCCTAAATCACAGTGAGATGGATAAGCTCAGGGCCTGACCAAGTCTATCCCAGGACTTGTGGGAAGTCAGGGAAGAAATTGCAGGGGCCCTGTGGAAATATTTGTATCTTCCTCAGCCGAAGATGAGGACTGAGAAGACCGGAGGGTGGCTCACGTTGTGCCTTCATTCAAGGGTTGCAGGACAAGCCGGGCAACTACAGGCTGCTGAGCCTAACATCGGTGGTGGGAAAGTTGTTGGAAGGCTTTCTGAGGGGACTATCTGCACTTGGACAGGCAAGGCCTGACTAGAGATAGGAAGCATGCCTTTGTGTGTGGTAAATCTACCTCACAAATTTACCACAGGACTGTCATGCTGGAGTCCCTGCTGGGTTGGGACTGGCCCCTCCCATTGGTGCTGCCCTCTAGTGTCCACTCGGTGGAAGACAAGCTGGATTGTGTTCATCTGCGGCTGCACTAGTGTGTGATGGCTGGACTGCTGAGCGCTCGTTCTTGCTGACAACATTCCATGCACCATCAGTCTATAGGCCATGGTACTCAGGAACCTGGTCCATATTATTTAGTTGTGACTGTATGTGTTTCTCCTTTTGTAGTTATATATGCTATATGTGCCTTGTGCTGTGCGCTGTCGGTAGTGTGTTTTGCACCTTGGCCCCAGAGAAATGAAGCTTCGTTTGGCTGTTGGTTGAATGACAATAAACTTAGATTTGAACTTTAAATTTGATTATGCTCTTTGAAGAGATGACCAAGAGGATTGACAAGGGCAGGCAAGGCAGGAGATACTGTCTACATGGACTTTAGCAAAAGGCTTTTGACAAGGTCTCATGTGTTAGTGTAGACTGGAATGTGATGTTGTGGGGATCCAGGGTCAGCCAGCCAATTGCATACAGAATTGGTCTGGGGGTCGGAGACAGAGGGCAGGAGTGAATGGTTACTATTCAGACAGAAGGCCAGTGATCAGTGGTGTGCTGGGTTCACTCGTGCTTGTCGTGTACATTAACACTTCAGGTCACAATGCTTTTACATCGGTAGTAAGATTACCGACGACTCCGAAATTATGAACAGTCGAAGAGAGTTATCTTCAGTTCCAAGGGGATCTAGTCCGACTTGGACTGGAGAACGGCGAATGGAATTTAACTCAGACAGTGTTACACGTTGTCATGTTAAACCAGGGCAGGACGTGCACCTTAAAGGGTTGGGCCCTGCAGAGTTCTGGTAAAACAGAGTGAACCACGGGTGCACGTGCACCATGTTGGCCCGTGGAGTTTCAGCTTGGAACATGGTTGTACAGCGGTTAGTGCTGATTCCACACAACTCCAGGTTTTTTCCCGCTACCCCTGCAAAGCAGCCAGTATATAATCAAAAACCCTACTCTCTCTTTTCTCATGTCGAGTCAGGCATTAAGTATAAAACCCCCAATCACCAGGCTCAAGGGCAGCTCCTTCCTCACTGCTATAAGTTCAAAGTAATTTTATATTCAAAGTACATAAACGTCACCATATACAACCCTGAAATTCATTTTCTTGCAGGCATACTCAGTAAATCCGTATTGGAATAATAAGCAGAATAGAATCAAAGCCCGCACCGACTTGGGTGTTCAACCAGTGTGCAGAATACAACAAACTGTACAAAAACAAAAGAAATAATAATAAATAAATAAGCAATAAATATCGGGAATATGGGATGAGATGCCCTTGAAAGTGAGCCTGTAGGTTGTGGGAGCATTTCAATGATTGGGCGAGTGAAGTTATCCCCTCGGCTGGCGAGCCAAAGGGGATGATTGTTCCTGAACCTGGCGGTGTGACCACTGAGCAATTCTCTCATACAGGGGTTCCCAACCTGCTGAGTGGTATCGGTCCACAGCATGAAAAAAAGGTCGAGAAGATGGATTCCTGACCTCAGAATCTACCTTGTTATGGGCATCCACCTGCACTGCACTTTCTCTGTAACTGTAAAACCTCATTCTGCATTCTGTGACTGTTTTCCCTCGTTCTACCTCAATACACTGTGTGATGACCCGATGTGTATGAACAACGTGCAGAACAAGTCTTTCCTCTGTATCGGGGAACATGAGACAATTACACACCATTTCCCATTCCTGGCCCACTGTGCTGAATGGTGAAGATTGTATGCTTTCCCAGTGACTCCGTGTGTTACCCACCCCCCCCCCCCATCTTTAAGCTGCCCCCAGTCTGTGGGGGAGGGTAGAGTCTGGAGAGTTGACGGGAATGTGGGAAGAACTGATCACAGCAAAAGGTGCTGTTAAAAACGAGAACATCACAGAAGTACTTGATTGGCTGCAGAGGGCTTGGGAAAAGCACTATGAGATGACAGAACTCTTGCTGCAGACCATTCAGCCCAGGTGTCTGTACTGGCCCTTTACAGAGCAGTCTCCTCAGCCCCCTCTCCAGACAGCTTAACCAGACCCTCCCCCTCTCCCTTTAGTGCCTCACTACGTCCTCACCCACTCCTCCCTATACTCCCCTCCACACCCTCCTCCTCTCTCCCCTCCCTCCTCCCCTCACATACACCAACTCTACTCGCTCTCTGTCCCCCTCTTCCCTCTTCACCCTCCCTACAATCCCTCCCCTACACACCAACTGCCCTCACTACAACCCCTAACTCTTTCCCTCACGTACACTAGCTCCCCTTACTCCCCCTTCCCCTCACTCTCCCACCTCGCCCCTCTCTCCCCTACGTACTCAATCTCCACTCCCTCTCCCTCTCTCCCCCCCCCACTCCCTCCCTCCGCCCTCTCTTCTCCTACCCAAACATCTTTTAGACAAAATCTTGCACCGTCTCCCGTCTCCTCTCCCCTCGCCCTCGCTCGATCCTCCACTTGCTCCCCCTCACTGCCCCGGCCGGAGGGCGGGAGGCGGTGCTGCGGGGAGGGGCGATCCGGATCCCGGGGGAGGGGCAGCGGGTGGACGGAGCGAGCCGGCGCTGCGGAGCGGGAGGGAAGTTTCGTGGCGGCCGACGATGAGCGGGGAGTGAGCGGAGCCGGGCTGCCGGCCGGACACCGACCTGTTGTGGAGATGCTTCTCGCCGCGCTCCCGCTGCTCGCCGCCCTCACGCTGCTGCCCCGACCGGAGGCGTTACCGGCCTGGGACACCGACACCACGGCGGGCATGGTGAGTGGGGACTGGACCGGCCGCCGGAACCGGGCAGTGCGCCGGGGGGAGCGGGAGCGAGATCCTGCCGGTCAGTCCGCGTCCCTTCTCCAGCCACCGGTCCTCATCTCTCCTCCAATTCTTCCTCAACCCCGGATCCTTCCTCAGTCCTCACCGATCTCTCCCCAACTCTCCCCCAGTTCTTCCCGAACCCCGCATCGATCCTCAGTCCTCGACCCGCCCCCACAACTCCCCTGCAATCCTTCCTGCACCCCCGGCGCGCCTTCTTTAACCCCCGGCGTTCCTTCTTTAACCCCCGGCGTTCCTTCCTGAACCCCCGATGCGTCCTCAATACTCACCGATCCCTCCTCAACTCATCTCCAATCCTTTAACCCCCGCCGTTCCTTCCTCTACCCCGGCTCCATCTTCAACTCTCCCCGATACCTACTCAACCCTCCTCAAGCTCCATCCAATTCCTCCTCAACCTTCCTCGATCCCTCCACCTCCCCGTCCCTCCTCGACCCCCGCCAATCCTTCCTCAACGCCCTCCAATCCCTCCTCAACCTTCATCTAATCCCTTCTCACCCCCCCCCCCCGATTTCTCTTGAACCCTCTTCCAACCCCGTCCAGTCCCAAATCTAACCTCCCTCTAATCCCCCATGAGCCCAGTTTCTCCTCAGCCCTCCTCTACCAAAACACAACGTACTTCTCAAGCCTCCTCAGATCCATCTCCCTCCACCAGACCTCAACCCCCTCCAATCCCTTCTCAGCCCTCTTCTCCCCTCGACCGAACCTCAACCCCGTCTCCTCAAACCCTATGCTCCTCCTCCGGTCCTTAAACCCTACCAATCCTCAATCCTCCCCACAAATCCCCCAATCTCGCCTCAATCCTCCCTACTAATCCCATCACTCCCAGGTCTAACACCTCCGAGCCTGGACCTTCCTCAAAACCTCAATACTCCCTTCAAACTCCCTCCATCTTTCCTCAAGCTCCGTCCGATCCATCTCCAAATCTCAATGCTCCAAACCCTCCTATCCCATTTCCTCCAACCAAACCTTACCTCAACAACTTCCTCAACCCCACATCTCTCTCCAAACCTCAACCCTCTTCCAAATTTCCTCCCAAACACTCCGCCAACCTCAACCCCTCTGAACCCCCTTTAAAAACCTCGATCCCTCCATAACCACCCCCCCCCCCCCAAACCTCTCCTGTCCACCCTCTCCGGCGCCTCTCCTGTCCACCCTCCCCAAACCTCTCCTGTCCACCCTCTCCTGTCCACCTGTTCTGCAGACCGGGCTGCGAGTGTCCGCCGGTGGCAGCGGTAGGGTTTGTGTTGCGACCGGCCGGGTGAAATGGCGAGGGAGGGTGGGGGCTTGGACCTTGTAAACTCTGTGTAGCCGCCGTTAATTTGTCTGACGGGGCTCGTCGCTGGCGGAGAGGGGGAGCCCCGGCTCCCGTCCGCATAACCCCGGGACTCCGAGAGCGCTTGGCTGGGAGCTGCGGTTTGCAGAACCTGGTGAAAATGTTGGAGTTTGATTTCATCTCTCACCCGCTGAAACCGATCCCCCTCACCCCCACCCCCACCGTCTACATCCCCGACTGTCTTGAAATGGAGAACCTGGGTTTTTTTTTGTTTCAAAACCTCCTCCCCCCCCCCCCACTAACCCTTCGGAAACATCTTACGCTGGTCCTGAAATCGCAGGGTGTTGGTGGGTCGTACACATTGACTGGCGACCCCTCCCACACGGACAGCCCCACGTACCGGCTCTCTCTCCCTCTGAGTGACCGTTCGTGCGGGTGGCGGCACGTCTCATCTCACGGAGGGTTTGGGAGGAGAATTGGAGGGGTGGGGGAGCTTGAGGAAGTTGTTGGGGGTGAGGTTTTCATGGTTGGGTAGGAATTAAAGTTTGGGGGTGGTTTGAGGGTTGGAGGACCATTGAGATTTGGAGATGAATTGTAGGGGGCTTGAGGAAGGGGGGGAGAGGTTGAAGGGAGCATTGGGGTTTTGAGGAGGGTCTAGGCTTGGATAGGTTTGAGGAGGGAGTTGACGGGACTTGATGAAGGATTGGAGGGGTTTGAGGACTGGGAACATGAATCAGAAGGGGTTTGAGGAGATTGGGTTGAGGTTTGGTCAAGGGTAGAAGAGGAGTGAGAAGGGATTGGAGAGGGGTTGAGGGGGAATTGAAGGGAGCACGGGGGGGGGGGCCACTGAACGGTCTCCTGGACCAATCTTTTATACCCTGACCCCAGGATTAGGATGGTATTCATCCATGGGGAGTGTCTTCTAACTCTTCCTGCCTCCCGATCTCCTGTGAACTGCCCCGTCTCCTGGAGACCCCTCCCAAACATTCCCATTTCCCTCTCCCCCACTACATATCCCCGTACAGACACCTTTAAGCCAGCAGCAGTTGGACAGAAGCGGTGGGATGTGGTACGAGTGGTGGTCATCGGGGAACGTCCTTCCTTAAAGATGGGTGGCTTCAAGGACTTCTCCTCCTCTCTTTGAATGACTCACCTCTTGCTTTCAATATTTATTATTTATTATTATTTCCTTTTGTACTGGTATAATTTGCAGACTGGTTGTTTGCCCTCTAGCGTGCGCGGTCTTTCACGGAGTCTATTGCGTTTCTTGTATTTACCGTGAAAATGAATCTTGGGGTAGTGTATGGTGATGCATATGTCCTTTGATCATAAATTTACTCCCAACTTTATTGGTGGCCAACCAGTCTCGCTGGGTGTTGATCCGGGACCGAGGGAGGGTAGTTGTGAAGAGTGAGGAGACGGTTCTCTCTGAGGGCTCCCGTGTGGTGCGATGTTCACTGGGACCTGTCAGGCCACCGCAGTGAGGTCATACTTCACCCCATTCGGGGGGGGTGGGGGGCAAGGGCGGTGGTGAGGGTAACTAAATCTCAATCACTAGTCTGGGGCCAGGGATGACAAGATACAGGGATGTTCGGGTAGTGAGGGACAGGCCAGGAGTTCCATCGTCCAGGGGAACTTGGGTAGTGAGGGAGGGTCCAGGAGTTCCATCGTCCAGGGGAACTCGGGTAGAGAGGGAGGGTCCAGGAGTTCCATCGTCCAGGGGAACTCGGGTAGTGAGGGACAGGCCAGGAGTTCCATCATCCAGGGGAACTCGGGTAGAGAGGGAGGGTCCAGGAGTTCCATCGTCCAGGGGAACTCGGGTAGTGAGGGAGGGTCCAGGAGTTCCATCGTCCAGGGGAACTCGGGTAGAGAGGGACAGGCCAGGAGTTCCATCGTCCAGGGGAACTCGGGTAGTGAGGGAGGGTCCAGGAGTTCCATCGTCCAGGGGAACTCGGGTAGTGAGGGAGGGTCCAGGAGTTCCATCGTCCAGGGGAACTCGGGTAGAGAGGGACAGGCCAGGAGTTCCATCGTCCAGGGGAACTCGGGTAGTGAGGGAGGGTCCAGGAGTTTCATCGTCCAGGAGAACTCGGGTAGAGAGGGAGGGTCCAGGAGTTCCATCGTCCAGGGGAACTCGGGTAGAGAGGGAGGGTCCAGGAGTTCCATCGTCCAGGGGAACTCGGGTAGAGAGGGACGGGCCAGGAGTTCCATCGTCCAGGGGAACTCGGGTAGAGAGGGAGGGTCCAGGAGTTCCATCGTCCAGGGGAACTCGGGTAGAGAGGGAGGGTCCAGGAGTTCCATCGTCCAGGGGAACTCGGGCAGTGAGGGAGGGTCCAGGAGTTCCATCGTCCAGGGGAACTTGGGTAGAGAGGGAGGGTCCAGGAGTTCCATCGTCCAGGGGAACTCGGGTAGAGAGGGAGGGTCCAGGAGTTCCATCGTCCAGGGGAACTCGGGTAGAGAGGGAAGGTCCAGGAGTTCCATCGTCCAGGGGAACTCGGGTAGTGAGGGAGGGTCCAGGAGTTCCATCGTCCAGGGAACTTGGGTAGAGAGGGAGGGTCCAGGAGTTCCATCGTCCAGGGGAACTCGGGTAGAGAGGGAGGGTCCAGGAGTTCCATCGTCCAGGGGAACTCGGGTAGAGAGGGACAGGCCAGGAGTTCCATCGTCCAGGGGAACTCGGGTAGAGAGGGAGGGTCCAGGAGTTCCATCGTCCAGGGGAACTCGGGTAGTGAGGGAGGGTCCAGGAGTTCCATCGTCCAGGGGAACTCGGGTAGAGAGGGAGGGTCCAGGAGTTCCATCGTCCAGGGGAACTCGGGTAGAGAGGGAGGGTCCAGGAGTTCCATCATCCAGGGGAACTCGGGTAGAGAGGGAGGGTCCAGGAGTTCCATCGTCCAGGGGAACTCGGGTAGAGAGGGAGGGTCCAGGAGTTCCATCGTCCAGGGGAACTCGGGTAGAGAGGGACAGGCCAGGAGTTCCATCGTCCAGGGGAACTCGGGTAGAGAGGGAGGGTCCAGGAGTTCCATCGTCCAGGGGAACTCGGGTAGTGAGGGAGGGTCCAGGAGTTCCATCGTCCAGGGGAACTCGGGTAGAGAGGGACAGGCCAGGAGTTCCATCGTCCAGGGGAACTCGGGTAGAGAGGGAGGGTCCAGGAGTTCCATCGTCCAGGGGAACTCGGATAGAGAGGGAGGGTCCAGGAGTTCCATCGTCCAGGGGAACTCGGGTAGAGAGGGAGGGTCCAGGAGTTCCATCGTCCAGGGGAAACTCAGGTAAACATAGAAACATAGAAAATAGGTGCAGGAGTAGGCCATTCGGCCCTTCGATCCTGCACCACCATTCAGTATGATCGTGGCTGATCATCTAACTCAGAACCCTGTACCTGCTTTCTCTCCATACCCCCTGATCCCTTTAGCCACAAGGGCCATATCTAACTTCCTCTTAAATATAGCCAATGAACCGGCCTCAACTGTTTCCTGTGGCAGAGAAAACTGAGGGAGGACCCTTCACTCTGTGTGTGACCTCGGGAGTGTGTGATGGGAGAAATGGAGGGAAATTCTCTCTGAATCTTACCACGCGTGTGTGTAATGGATCGATGTGCAGGTAGCTTCATACAGTCACTGACCCCGGGAGTGTGTGGTGGGATGTTGAGGGAGGCGATTAACTACATGTCCGACTCCGGGAGTGTGTGATGGGACTGTGGGAGGCAGATTCACTCTGTGTCTGACCCGCAGTGAGTGTGAAGGTACCGTTTGGAGGAAGTTTTACTCTTTGTCTGACCCCGAGAGTGTATGATGGGACTGTATAGAGAGAGATTCAATCTGTGTGTGACCCCGGGAGTGTGTGATGGGAGAAGTAGAGGGAACTTCTCTCTGAGTCTGACCCCGGGTGTGTGTAATGGATTGATGTGGAGGTAGCTTCATACAGTCTCTGACCCCGGGAGTGTGTGATAGGACGGTGAGGGGGGAGAGGGACAGGCCAGGAGTTCCATCGTCCAGGGGAACTCGGGTAGAGAGGGAGGGTCCAGGAGTTCCATCGTCCAGGGGAAACTCGGGTAGTGAGGGAGGGTCCAGGAGTTCCATCGACCAGGGGAACTCGGGTAGTGAGGGAGGGTCCAGGAGTTCCATCGTCCAGGGGAACTCGGGTAGAGAGGGAGGGTCCAGGAGTTCCATCATCCAGGGGAACTCGGGTAGAGAGGGAGGGTCCAGGAGTTCCATCGTCCAGGGGAACTCAGGTAGAGAGGGAGGGTCCAGGAGTTCCATCGTCCAGGGGAACTCGGGTAGTGAGGGAGGGTCCAGGAGTTCCATCGTCCAGGGGAACTCGGGTAGAGAGGGAGGGTCCAGGAGTTCCATCGTCCAGGGGAACTCGGGTAGACAGGGAGTGTCCAGGAGTTCCATCGTCCAGGGGAAACTCGGGTAGAGAGGGAGGGTCCAGGAGTTCCATCGTCCAGGGGAACTCGGGTAGAGAGGGAGGGGCAGTGGTAGGACCTTGGGGCTGCATTCTGCATTTCAAAGACATTTCATTGGCTGACAGGCGTTTAGTGATATTGTGAAAAGCGACGTATAAATAATGTGTGTGTGTGTGTGTGTGTGTGTGTGTGTGTGTGTGTGTGTGTGTGTGTGTGTGTGTGTGTGTGTGTGTGTGTGTGTGTGTGTGTGTGTGTGTGTGTGTGTGTGTGTGTGTGTGTGTGTGTGTTTGGGGAGAGTTCCACCATGGATGGGCCCAATCCTGGCTGCAGAAGGAAGCGGGTTTGGCATGGGAGCTAGCAACCACATCCTGGAAAATCCCAGTCCCACAGACCTCGTCCCTGGGAGAGGAAGGATCTTCAAAGATGGGCTACAAGCTGGGGACAATTTGAAAGACTGGCCCGGGACAGAGGACGGGTGAGCCTGCTGTTGGCGGCCGATGCCCCAGTAGGGGTGATGGGCTTAGGAAGGAAGGAAGTGTGTGTAGGGTGGTTGGGGGATTAGTGTCAGACAAGAACGAGGGAGTAGCCATTGGGGTAAGAAGTCCGCCTGCCTAACCTTGGGTGTTTGTGCTCACAGTCTAACTGCACATCCCTGCAAAAATTGATCCCTCACAATTATCCATTGAATCTCCAAAACCACCAGCCAGTAATTTGCCACTTGTACAGAGGGGAAGAGGTGAAAGGAATCCAGTGTGAAGTAGCTGTGTCGAACACTACAGCCCTGTCAGAGATGATGAAGCTGTTGTGCTTCCTGGAGATTGGATCTTAGGGTCAGAATCCGGTAATGCTGAATAAATTTTTATTTCGATATTAATGAGCAATGTAAGAAGTTTCAGAATATGTGCACTTGTGTGTGCTCCTCCAGAATGTATCTGTATTAATCTAAGAGCTTTTTATACCCAGGATAATAAGTCTTCAATTTCCACCCTTAAATAGCCGTTGAGTCATGAGCATGCAGTCTGCTCGGTAACTTCTCACACAAAATGTTGGAGGAACTTAACAGGTTTAAAGTTCAAAGTAAGTTTACACTCGGCACTCCGTATCCGCGGATTCAACCAACCGCGGATCGAAAATATTCGGGAAAAAAAATTCCAGAAAGTTCCAAAAAGCAAAACTTGAATTTGTCGCACGTCAAGCACTACGCTGAATCGATGCGACAAAGTGATGTGTAAGCATACCCTGCTGTAGTCTCCCACCATTTCACAGATCCTCGGTCTCTCTCCAGCACTCATCGTTTGAGCATTGTTCGCCTCGCGTCTCGTTCGTTCGCTACTTGTGTTGAGAGCGAGAGGAAGGAGCTTAAGGCTAGTGAGGGATGGCTGGGTGGCTACGTAAAGCGCTGCAGCCTCAAGAACTTAAAGATCACCGGAGAATCGGGATCGGCTGATGCCGAGGCAGCATCAGCGTTCCCAGAAAAGCTATGATGGTTGCGTCTGTACTGAACATGTACAGACTTTATTTTCTTGTCATTATTCCCTAAATAATACAGCATAACAACTATTTACACAGTATTTACACTGTATTTACACTGTATTAGGTATTATAAGTAATCTAGAGATTATTTAAAGTATACAGGAGGATGTGCGTAGGTTATATGCAAATACTACACTATTTTATATAAGGGACTTGAGCATCCGCGGGGGGGTCCTGGAACCGATCCCCCGCGGATACCGAGGGACGACTGTATTATCAAAGTACATATATGTCACCAAATACAACCCTGAGATTCATTTTCTTGTGGGTATTCTCAATAAATCCAATAACCATAACAGAATCAATGACAGACCACACCCAGCAACAACTAACTGTGCAAATACAAAAAGAAATTATAATAAATAGATAAACAAGAAATATTGAGAACATGAGATGAAGAGAACTTGAAAGTGAGTCCATAGGTTCTGGGAACAGTTCAGTGACAGGGTGAGTGAAGTTATCCCTTCTGGTTCAACAGCCTGATGGTTGAGGGGTAATAACTGTTCCTGAACCTGGTGGTGTGAGTCCTGAGGCTCCTGTACCTCCTTCCTGATGTTTGACGGACAATATCTGTTCCTGAACCTGGTGGTGTGAATCCTGAGGCTCCTGTACCTCCTTCCTGATGTTTGAGGGGTAGTAACTGTCCCTGAACCTGGTGGTGTGGGTCCTGAGGCTCCTGTACCTCCTTCCTGATGACTGAGTGTTATTAACTGTTCCTGAACCTGGTGGTGTGGGTCCTGAGGCTCCTGTACCTCCTTCCTGATGGTCGAGGGGTAATAACCGTTCCTGAACCTGGTGGTGTGAGTCCTGAGGCTCCTGTACCTCCTTCCTGATGTTTGAGGGACAATATCTGTTCCTGAACCTGGTGGTGTGGGTCCTGAGGCTCCTGTACCTCCTTCCTGATGTTTGAGGGACAATATCTGTTCCTGAACCTGGTGGTGTGAGTCCTGAGGCTCCTGTACCTCCTTCCTGATGGTCGAGGGGTAATAACCGTTCCTGAACCTGGTGGTGTGAGTCCTGAGGCTCCTGTACCTCCTTCCTGATGTTTGAGGGACAATATCTGTTCCTGAACCTGGTGGTGTGGGTCCTGAGGCTCCTGTACCTCCTTCCTGATGTTTGAGGGACAATATCTGTTCCTGAACCTGATGGTGTGAGTCCTGAGGCTCCTGTACCTCCTTCCTGATGTTTGAGGGACAATATCTGTTCCTGAACCTGGTGGTGTGGGTCCTGAGGCTCCTGTACCTCCTTCCTGATGTTTGAGGGACAATATCTGTTCCTGAACCTGGTGGTGTGAGTCCTGAGGCTCCTGTACCTCCTTCCTGATGACTGAGTGTTATTAACGGTTCCTGAACCTGGTGGTGTGGGTCCTGAGGCTCCTGTACCTCCTTCCTGATGGTCGAGGGGTAATAACCGTTCCTGAACCTGGTGGTGTGGGTCCTGAGGCTCCTGTACCTCCTTCCTGATGTTTGAGGGACAATATCTGTTCCTGAACCTGGTGTTGTGAGTCCTGAGGCTCCTGTACCTCCTTCCTGATGTTTGAGGGACAATATCTGTTCCTGAACCTGGTGGTGTGAGTCCTGAGGCTCCTGTACCTCCTTCCTGATGGTCGAGGGGTAATAACCGTTCCTGAACCTGGTGGTGTAGGTCCTGAGGCTCCTGTACCTTTCCAATGGCAGCAGAGAGAGGAGAGCATGTCCAGGGTGGTGGGGGTGCTGCTTTCTGCCAACGGTGCTCTGCGTGGATGTGCTCAGTGGTGGGGAGGGCTTTACCCGTGATGGACTGGACCGTACCCACTACTTTTTAAAGGACTTCTTGTTCAGGGGCATTGGTGTTTCCGTACCAGGCTGTGATGCAGCCAGTCAGTATATTTTCTAGTATACATCTATAGAAGTTTGTCTAAGTTTTAGATGTCATGCTGAATCTTTGCAAACTTCTAAGGAAGTCGAGGTGCTGCTGTGACTTCTTCATTATTGTACTTGAGTGCTTAGCACAGGACAGATCCTCCGAGGAGTTTAAAACAGCTGACCCTCTCCACTGAGGATTGGCTCATGAACCTCTGGGTTCTTCCTCCTGAAGTCAATGAACAGGTCAGGCAGCATCAACAGAGGGAAAAGAACAGTCGACATTTCGGGCTGAGACCCTTCAGCAGGACTGGAAGCCATAATGAAAGGTCTCAGCTCAAAACATCGGCTGTTCATTTCCCTCCATAGATGCTGCCCGACCCGCTGAGTTTCTCCAGTGTTTGGTGTGTGTGTGTGTTACTCCGGATTTCCAGCATGGGTCTCGGCCCGAAACGTTGACTGCTGGTTTCCACGGATGCTGTCTGACCCGCTGAGTTTCTCCAGCGTGTTGTACGTGTTGATTTGACCGCAGCATCTGCAGTGTACTTTGTGTTTAGTATCTGCTTGGGGACTTTGTGTGACCCGAGAGTGTGCTGTTTAAACGTAACTGTCCAGCCCCGTACTGGAGCGTTGCAGTTTGGGTGGCTGTTCAGTCTGGTCCTGCCACGGGAAAGATCTATGCTGCTATGTGACCGAGGGGCAGGAGAGTTCACACTGGGGTCTTGGACAATATTTATCACCCAGACAGCAAAAAGGAAAGATAATCTGGTTATAAATCTCCCCTGTGAGTTTTGGCATATTATTATTACAACAGTGCTTGCAATTAACACACAACAGTCTGGAGAGGGTGAGATGCCACCATGTGAAGTATTAAATAGGCAGTATCTTAAGACACAGGAGCTGAATTAGGCCATTTGGCCCATCAAGTCTGTTCTGCCTTTCCATCATGGTGGATTTCCCATTCAAAGGTTTCAAAGGTACATTTAATGTCAGGGAAATGTATACAATATACATCCTGAAATGCTTTTTCTTCACAAACATCCACGAAAACAGAGGAGTTCCCCAAAGAAAGAACAACAGCCAAATGTTAAAACCCCAGCGTCCCCTCCCAGCTCCCCTCCCTCGCATAAGCAGCAGCAAGCAACAATCCTCCCCCCCCACCAGCGCTCAACCCCTATTCTCTTGCCTTCTCCCTGTAACTTTTCATGCCCTGACTAATCAAGAACTTATCAACCTCCAGCTTTTCACCCAATAACTCGGCCTCCACAGCCATCCACGGCAATGAATTCCACAGGCTCACCACCCTCTGGCTGAAGGAATTCCTCCTCATCTCCGTTCTAAATGGATGTGGCTGTGCCCTCTGGTCCTAGACTCCTCCACTGTGGGAAACATCCTCTCCACATCCACTCCATTGAAGCCTTTCAATATCCGGTAGGTTTCAATGAGATCCCCCCTTGCTCTTCAGAACTCCAGCAAGTACAGAGTCAGAGCCATCAAACACTCCTCACATGTTAACCCTTTCATTCTTGGAATAATTCTCGTGAACCTCCTCTGGACCTTCTCCAATGCAGGCACGTCTTCTTATATAATGGGCCCAAAACCCACTTCCAAAACCCACCTTCAGACAGCAAATTCCACGGCACATGCCGGTGATATTAAACCTGATTCTGAAAGCCCATTTTCTCTTCCAGAGTTGTGTTTGAAACCCTCACAGGCTTTTCCACTGGTATGTAGTTTGTACCTTGTGTAAAATGGATAGTCACCGAGTGTTTTTCTATTTGCAGAAAAGGTTCTTTTGCCTCTGGTTTCTCCTTCCCAGAGCCTGTTTCAGTTGCTAGACGCAGAGTGAACTGAAACCTTAGTGAAACACACACAAAACGCTGGAGGAACTCAGCAGGTCAGGCTGTATCTGTGGAGGAGAATAAACAGTCGACGTCTGAGGCTGAGACCCTTCAGCAGGACTGGACAGGAAGGGGCCAGAAGGCAGAAGAACCCCCCTTTCCCTCCCATTTTGGTATTGCTAATTAATTAATTGAGATACAGCATAGAACTGGCCCTTCCAGTCCTTCGAGTCGTGCTGCCCAGCGACCCCCACCCCCCCCCCGATTTAATCCCAGCCTAGTAACGGGACAATTTAAAATGACTTACTGACCGGCACATCTTTAGACTGTGGGAGGAAACCAGATCACCCAGAGGAAACTGACGTGGTCACGGCAAGAACATATAAACTCCTTACAGGCAGTGGGGGAGTTTGGCTTCTCAGCCCCGATGAGGGGTCTCGGTACCGGAAACGTCGACTGCTTCTTCCCCTCCCGAGTTTCTTCCAGCATTTTGTGTGTGAGTGTGTGTGTGCTGCTAAGGTTTCCAGCGTGTGTTGGTGGTGCTGCGGGACGGGGCTGCCGGCCCCTTTGGCTTCGTGGTGCAATTGCACCATCTAGTGGCTGCCGGGAGAATGCAGCTGTGTGCGATACAGACAGTGTGGCTTGAGAACAAGGTCACAGCAAATTAAATACACAAGGAGGTAATTGGCCTCATTGAGTCCCCAGTGGTCAAAGTAAAAGCTATTCAGTGTGGGCTTCCTGCTTTGGATCTGTACCTTTGCACACTCAGTGTCCTGCTTGTGATGCGGGGAGTGGGGGGGGGGAGGGAATTTCATTGAACCCTATCGAATACACTGGCAGCAATTCTTTCATAAGTACAGCTTCCGCAGAATTTTTTTTCTGTTTATGATAGACCACTTGAAGCTGAACACAAATATAATTTCAGAATACTTGTATCATGTAGAAATTTGGATATATATTTGGAATTATTGGATATACAGTAATGGGTTTAATTGTATAACGGTGCTGATGCTTTGCAATAGTTCAACTGAGCTAAAAATGTTTTGTTGATGATTTTCACTTGTACTCCGCGCCTGAGGCTTCTCACTTCACAATAATCAGCCAGTGTTGATGGATTCCAGTTGCCCTGATATCATTTCTCCATGACCATTATGTCTTTCACCGCGCTCGTCACTGACAGTGCCAGGATTTGCAGGGGAGAAGTCTAAATGGGAATGCAGAAAATGAATCTTTAGTGACAAGTTACACTTCATGGTTTTGTGTGCTTGAAGCATGTTGTCAACCAGCTGCATGTAGTTCAGTGCTCTGTAGTTGCCAAGAAAATTTTCAACAGCATCCTTAAATGCCTCCCATGTGATTTTCTCCGGTCCCCACTGGAAGTTATCTGAATTCTCTGTCATTGATGACCTGTTTGATTTGTGGACCAACAAAAATGCCTTCCTTAATCTTGGTGTCAGTCATTCCGACTTGAATTATGAATTTAAATGACAAATATCGGCGATTTCAAATAAATTATGCATGATAGGGAAATTTCATGGTGATTTTCATCATCAGCAGCCCAAAATTCATAAGATACACCCAAAAGTATTCGGGAAGCAAAGTCTTTATTGTCCAATGATATTGAAAGGTTGATAGAGTTAATATGGGGAAGATGTTTCCTGTAACGGGAGAGGACCAGAGGACATCCCCTCATAATAGAGCAGGGGCTCACAACACTTCTCTATGCCATGGACCAATACCATTTACCGAGGGGTCCACGCAGCCAGGTTGGGAACTCCTGGAAAAGAGATTGGAGAGGAGGAATTTCTTTAGCCAAACGGTGGCGAATCTGTGGAATTCTTTGCCACGAATGGCTGTGGAGCCCAAGTTATTGAGTATATTTAAGGCAAAGGTTGACAAGTCATCAACGGTTACGGAAAGAAGGCAGGAAAATGGGGTTGGGGGGGTAATACATCAACCACCATGGAAGGGTGGTGCAGACCAGATGGGCTGAATGGCCTAATTCTGTTCCTATATCTTATGGTCTTAGGGTCATCTTAAGGGGAGCATGAGGGAGAAATTTGTCCCTGAGAGGGAGGTGTGGAGTGAGCTGCCTCTGGAAGTGGTGGATGCAGGTTCAGTTGTAACATTTCAGAGAACTTTGGATAGGTACAGTACCGGGTAAAAGTCTTAGGCACATATATCTAGCTAGGCTGCCTGAGAGTTTGGTAATTTTATGTATTGCACTGTACAGCTAACACAAAAAAACAAATTTCATGACGTATGTGAGTGATGACAAACCTGATTCTGATCTGGGTCTCCATTGTGGACTGAGAGTGGGAAGGGGGCAGGGAGAGGGGAATCATGGTTGGGAAAAGGGGGGGGGGGGAGCGGGAAGCACCAGAGGGACATTCTGTAATGATCAATAAACCAGTTGTTTGGAATCAAATGACCTTGCCTGGTGTCTCAGGGCTGGGTGAGTCTGCACTTGTCCCACATCCGTTCCCAACATCCTTTGGTCCAGGTTTACAGACTCTTTCTCCACGCCACATTGATGAATACAGTACTGAGCAAAAGCCTTCAACACCCTGGTGATATACAGTGCCTAAGACTTTTTCACAGTCCTGTATGTCTTACATATTTGTCCTGTTCTGTGCTGTTGCACGGAGGCAATGCTGCCCTGTCTGAGGGGCTGTCCTTTAAGTGGGGCGTTAGCTCGCTGGATTCATGGGGAAGATTTAAGAGTATGACTGTAGTTCACAAACATCACAGGGAAAGGAGAAGGCTCTTGACCCTTTGAATCACTGGAGTATGTAATGAAGTTTGTTGTTTTGCAACAGCAGTACATTACAATATATAATAATAAACTATGAATAATAATAATAATAATAAGCAATGCATACATCATCATGTGCCGTGTCGGATGACGTGGGCGATCGTGGTCTTTCCGTGACCATGATTGTTCTTGGCAAATGTTTCTACAGAAGTGGTTTGCCATTGCCTTCTTCTGGGCAGTGTCTTTACAAGATTGGGTGACCCCCAGCCATTATCAATACTCTTCAGAGATTGTCTGCCTGGTGTCAGTGGTCACATAACCACATTGTGATCTGCACCGGCTGCTCATACGACCGTCCACCACCTGCCCCCGTGGCTTCACGTGACCCTGATCGGGGGTTGAGCCGGTGCTACATCTTGCCCCAGGGTGACCTACAGACTAACGGAAGGGAAGGAGCACCTTACACCTCCTCTGGTAGAGACGTACCTCCACCCCGACACCCAAATTGTTGAGTATGCGTCTCCAGGCTGCTGTAAACCTGCTTCTTGATGGTAGCAATGAGAAGAGGGCATGCCCTGGGTGGTGAGGGTCCTTAATCGTGGATGCTGCCTTTTTGAGGCATCGATTTTTGAAGATAGACCTGAAGACCGTCTGATATAGGAGCTGAATCAGGCCATTTGGCCCATCGAGTCTGCTCCACATTTCATCATGGCTGATCCATTTTCCCTCTCAGCCCCAGTCTCCTCCCCCCTCCCCATATCTCTTCATGCCCTGACTAATCAAGAGTCTGTTAACCTCTGCCTTAAATATGCCCAATGACTCGGCCTCCACAGCTGTCTGTGGCAATGAATTCCACAGATTCACCACCCTCTGGCTGAAGGAATTCCTCCCCATCTCTGTTCTAAATGAACGTACCTCGATTCTGAGGTTGCTCCCTTGGGTCTTAGACTTCCCCACCATCGAAAACAACCTCTCGACATCCACTCTGTCGAGGCCTTTCAACACAGCTGTCAGACACGGAGCCAAATTAAACCCCAGTGCGGGCAACCAGCCTCGAAGAGGGAAGCTAATGCCAGGTTGTCAATTCCGGAGCAGCTGAAGGCGTAGCTACCAGTGAGGGGTGAATGAAACAGAAGTGAGCTCTGCGAGTCGGGCCAAGGATCTGAGGTTGGAGGCTCGATGTCTGAGAGTCCGGGGCTAAGGGCCGATGGTTCGAGGCCCAGAGGCCCAGAAGCAGTCTGTTCTGGAGTTACAGGCCCGACGTTTGAGAATCGAGGGCCAAGGACCAGTGGTTCGAGGTCCAGAGGCCCAGAAGCAGCCTGTTCTGGAGTTACAGGCCCGACGTTTGAGAATCGAGGGCCAAGGACCGGTGGTTCGAGGCCTAAAGGCCCAGAAGTATCCTGTTCTGGAGTTACAGGCCCAATGTCTGAGAATCCAGGGCCAAGGACCCGGAAGCAGCCTGTTCTGGGGTTGGCAGCCTGTCTGTTTGTGGGAGAGGGTTTGGGGGGGGGGGGAAGGAAAGGGGCATGTTTTGCTTTTGTTTTTGTTGTTGCTATTTGCATTGTTCTGCTGAGCATTGTGGAAATGCTATGTTAGCGTCGGAATGTGTGGCAACACTTGCCCCCAGCACATCCTTGGATTGTGTTGGTTGTTAACTCAGTTAACGCCATGACAGTGTAGCGATTGGCGTGATGCTATTACAGCTCAGGGCATTGGAGTTCAAAGTTCAATTCCAATTGCTCTGTACTAAAGTGTTACATTCTCCCCTTGCGCATATGGTGTAGGAGTCATGATTCTGCTTGTGGTGTGCATTGTATTCTGTGTTGTGCGTTTATTATGGTACCTAGTCACATGAGTGGGGGCATGGTAACAGTACAGGGAATAAGTCTCGTATTCATGTTTTGTTGCATTGTATTCTGTGTTGTGCGTTTATTATGGTACCTAGTCACATGAGTGGGGGCATGGTAACAGCACAGGGAATAAGTCTCGTATTTGTGTTTTGTTGCATTGTATTCTGTGTTGTGCATTTCTTACGGTAATTAGTCACATGAGCGAGGGCATGGTAACAGCATAGGGAATAAGTCTCGTATTCATGTTTTGTTCATCGCTGTTTTGTAGTAGTTGGGGACTGACAGAGGTCACATCTTTTGCTGACCGCTCAGTATCACTCGATATTGCCCTAAGTATACACGAAGACTTGGCCGCCACAGCCACCTGTGGCATTGAATTCCACAGAATTAGTTTTGGTTTGGTTTGGTTTTGCTGCTACACCTGAGTTTACTCTGGGTCCCACAGTCCAAAGACGTACCAGTCAGTAGGCTAATTGGTCACTGAAAATTGCCCCTGATTAGGTTAGGGTTAAATCGGTGGGTAGCTGGGCAGCGCAGCTCAGTGGGCTAGAAGGTCCTATTCCACGCTGGATCGCAACGTAAGATTTTTTTAAAGTGACGGATTTCGCCGTACTTGTGATCAATAAATCTGAATCTGACTGTTAGGAAAGTCACAGGAAGCAGGAGGCTGCTGAGAGTCGTGCAGTATGAAATGAAACATGCCTCCAAGTTAAGTTTGGAGCAACAAAATTCTGCTGGTGTAACTCAGTGGGCCGGGCAGCGTCTGTGGAGGAAAGGAATTGTCGGCATTTTGGGGGTGAAACCCCACATCAGGCCAAACCAGATAGTGGGTCGCTCCAGACTCCAGCATCTGCCGTCTCTCGGGACTCCAAATTAATTTAAATTTGTTTCTTTATTGAGATACACTGCGAAATAGCCCCTCCGGCCCTTAGAGCTGCAGTGTCCAACAACCCCCCCGCCCCGGTACAGTCAATGAAAGACAGTGTGCAAAAGACACCCAACTAAACAAAGAGAAAAGTAAATAAATCGGCAATAAACACCGTGAGACGAAGTATCCTTGAAAATGAGTCGGTAGGTGTGGGAATGGTTTGGTGTTCGGGGGAGTGAGTTTGAGTGAAATTTTTCTCTCTGATTCAGGAGCCTGATGGCTGAGGGGTAGTAACTGTTCCCGAACCTGGTGGTGACGGACGAGTCGTACCTCCTTCCTGATGGCAGCAGCAAGAAGAGAGAAGGCTTTGGTAGTGTGGGTCCCTGATGACGGATGCTGCTTCCCTGCGACAGCGCTCTGTGTAGATGTGCTCAGTGGTGGGGAGGGCTTTACCCGCGGTGGACTGGGCCGTATCCACTACTTTTTGTAGGATTTTCCGCTAAAGGGCATTACTGTTTCCATACCAGGCTGTGATGCAACCGGACAATATACATCGAAGTTTGTCAAAGTTTTGGATGTCATGCTGACTCTCCACCACTTCCTAAGAAAGCAGAGGTGCTTTCTTCACAATTGTGCTTATGTGCTGCCCAGGACAGATACTCCTAAATGCTAACACTGAGGAATTTAAAGTCACTGACCCTGTCCACCTCTGATCCTCCGATGAGGACTGACTCACGGACCTCCAGTTTCCTCCTCCTGAAGCCAATAATCAGCTCCTTGGTCTTGCTGACATTGAGTGAGAGGTTGTTGCTATGGCAACACTCAGCCGTTCGTCTCTTCTTCCCTTTCTTTGTTCCCTGCTCGACAAACGGCTGTAAGCAACAAGTTTTATGTGAATCTCTGGCTCTAACAGAGGTTCTTTTGAAGGCTGCAGGGGTGTCAGGCCAGTCTCCACCCACCTGCCATTCATTTCCAGCTCATCGCCTGCAACCTATTTAAACCCTGCACTCAAGCACAGTCCTTGTTCACCCATCGAACCAGCCAGCCTCAGCCAGTTACTCCTAGCCATCAGTTACCTTGTTGCCTGCTCAGGTTCAGTCTCCGTTTTCTCTCTTGTCACGCGGCCCCTCCTGGCTTGTTACTTTGCAGATTATCATTAAAGTGGTGGCTCACCGCTAAATCGTCTCCGCTGTCTCTGCATTGGGGCCAAGCCTCCTCCACGTTCCCTGACACGGAAGACAGGTGCAAAGCTGAAATAATGAGGCCGTTCCCAGTGAGGGGAGTCCCAGCACTGTGACTTGACGCAACCTTCAGACAGGGCCTTCAGGGTGATGCAGTAGACACTGCGGGTAGAGCTGTGGCCTCATACTTCCATTGGCCCAGTTCCAATCCCGACCTCTGCTGCCGCCTCTCTGGAGTTTACTGCTGTGTGAGCTTCCCCCTGGATGTTTCAGTGTCCTCCTACGTCCAGAGACATGCTGGTTAACTGGACACTGTCCATTGCTCCCAGTGTGTGGGCGAGTGATAGAGTCTGGGGACCGTTTATAGGAACCTGGCCACCTACCTATGGGAGAGATATCAATAAGGCTGTGAGGGAATTTACCAGGATGTTGTCAGCACTTGAGTTATAGAAAGGTTGAACAGGTTTGGACTTGATTCCCTGGAGAGCAGGGAAACTCCTACAAAAAGTCATGGATACGGCTCAGTCCATCACGAGTAAATCCCTCCCCAGCGCTAAGCACATCTATCTGGGAATGCAGGATGTTAAAGAGAACTTCCGGCGTGCTGACCTTCGTAAATTGGAACACTGTGTGCAGTTCTGGTCACCAGCTTACTGGAAAGATGTCAATAACATTGAGAAAGTACAGAGAAAAGTTAGATGTTGCTGCCAGGACTTGAGAACCTGAGTTAAATGGAAAGGTTGAATAGGTCAGGACTTTACTCTCTGGAACAGAGAAGACCGAGGGGAGATTTGATTGAGGGGTATAGATAGGGGTAAATGCAAGCAGGCTTTTCCCACTGGTGGTAGGTGAAGGGTGAAAGGTGAAAGTTTAAGGGGAACATGAAGGGGAAACTTCACTTGGAGAGTGGCTGAGTGAGAAACAAGCTGCCGGTGGAATTGGTAGATGTGGGCTAAATTGGAACATTTAAGAGAAACTTGGTGCTAGAGTTGTGTGGTCTTTCATTGATTCTGTTATGATTTACTGAATGTGCTTGCAAGAAAATGAATTTCGGGGTTGTATCTGGAGACATATATGTACTTTGACAATAAAATGACTCTGAACTTTGGATAAGTTCGTTGATGAGAGGGATATGGAGGGCTGTAATCTGGGTGTGGGTAGGTGGGAGTAGGCAGGAGATCAGGTTAGCATGGACTAGATGGGCCGAAAGTTCAAGGTAAAGATTAGCTTTATTTGTCACGTGTATATCGAAACATTAAGACAGTGGAATGTGCCATTTGCTTCAATGACCGGCTTGGTCGGAGGGTGTGCTGGGGGCAGCCCACAAGTGTTGCCGCATTTTCAGCGCCAGCGCAGTGTGCCCACAGCTCACCAACCCTAACTCGTATATCAATGGAACATGGGAGGAAACTGGAGCACCCAGAGGAAACCTACGCAGCGTCGGGGAGAATGTACGGACTCCTTCCAGACAGCGGGGGGTGTTGAACCCCGATTGCTGGCACTGTAAAGCGTTATGCTAACTGATACGCTATTGTGCCGGGCCTGTTTGCCTCCCATAGTGCTCTACAACTTTATGTATAATGCGTAGAATTACTGAAAGTGAGTTAGCACAGACTCAATGGATTGAATGGCCTGTTTCCCACACTGTACAGCTGGAAGATTGTAACCAGCAGGTGTATTGAAAGTCGTTAAGTCGCGGGCAGTAAGTGTAGCAGTTAGTGCGGAACTTTTACAGTGGGAGCATCCACTGTAAGGGGATTCTACGTTTTGCCCGCAGGGTCTGCAGGGTTTCCTCTGCGTGCTCTAGTTTCCTCTCACAGTTTTTTGTCCCGTGATGATAACATGTGCGCACTGAATTTTATATATAGAGATACTTATTTTAACAGCGAGCAAAACATTGTCAATGAGAACTTTGATCTCCTCTAGGTTTGATCTCATTCATCTGCACTCACACAAAATTTACGTAGCAGGCCCAAAGCAGGTAATGAAGGGTTTTCTTGCCATAGCTTTTGCACACTGTCCATTGTGATTTGCTTGCTAAATAATGCTTTAAAAAGTCAAGTTTTCAAATATCACTCCACTTCTCCCCACTTGCAAATACTCCAGCAACTTTTGCATCGTGACAATACACGCAGGTAACACCGGTTTCTGTGTTGTGTCTAAATATTTCTCGTAGCTGCATGTCCCTGACCTCATGATCTTAAGGTCAAATCAAATCAAGTTTAATTATTATTCAAGTGATACATGGATACAGTTGAACAAGACAGTGTTCCTCTGGGGCCAAGGTGCATAATATACATTCAAAATAGCGAGAGAGAGAAAAAACACACATCGTTATGCAAGAAAACTCATGTATAGTCCAAGTCCGTGATGGACATGCAGATTGATGGTACAGCACCCGGCAATCTAGCCTGTCATTCCATGGGTTGAACACTGGAGGGCAGCACTGACAGAGAGGCCAGCCCCCAGCCCAGCACGGACTCCATGCTACTACACATCTCCAGCATCTTCTCATCGGCACTGCAGCAACGGGAAACCTGCGGCTTGAGGCCTCGTCCTCGCTACAACCAAGGCTACACTGCCGCCTGTCTCCCCGCCAAACAAGGGCAGCAGACCTGCAGCATCTTACATGATCAATGTTCAACAGGGTCTTGTGATCCCAAGATGGCCACTCATGGTTACATTGCACTCTGCTTTCATGCTCCAACTCCAATGTCTACAAGTATCAGGCAGTAACACGGTCTGCGCTCGGGTCAGCTCCTCTGAAGTCTCTCTGCCCTGTCCGCTGGCTTCTCCTACTCCGACTCGTCCGTTGGCTCCTTTCACACTCCAGACAGCTGCTCTGGACAATGAACTGATGCGTAGGCCGCTATACCCGTTCCTCTTGGAGTCCGGTCTAGTCTTACAATCATAAAAACACACATTTTAAAACAAAAGTGCATCGCTAGTTGGCCTCCGAGAGGCCGCTGCGTTTGTAGCAGTTTCAACTGTTTAATGAAGCCGTTCCACTTGAAGTGAACTAGCAGTTCTTTTGGGCTTCACGCCCTTTGCTTGTTCGGAGTTTGAGAAAATGAATCACTGATTTCTTCAATAAAAACAGTGTAAATAAGCCAGTTGAAAAATCTGTGGACAAATCATTGCAAACTCCACACTGTCAACACCGTCTGTGTCAGAAACCAAAAAAGGAAATGTGATTGTGTATGATCGTGAAACATACTTGACTTGCCAGTGAGGTACAGGGTGACAACCTTTTATGCCATGTTTAAATTTCTTTGTGCGCTAGGAGCAAATGATGTGTGTGCGCGCACACCGTAGACCAAACACTGGATAGAATTTAGTGTCGGGACGTGTATGGTGATTCACTTTGGTAGAAGGAATAAAAGCTTAGACTGTTTTCTAAACGGGGAGAAAATTCAAATTTCTGAGGTGCAAAGGGACTAGGGTGACTTTGTGCTGGATTCCCTAAAGGTTAATTTGCAGGTTGAGTTGGTGGTGAGGAAGGCGAATCAATGTTCATCTTGAGAGGACCGGAATATAAGAGCAAGGCTTTGTCTTGTAATGTCGAAGCTTCACAAGGCTTTGCTCAGACCTCACTTCAAGTATTGTGAGCAGTTTGGGCCCCTCAGCTGAGAAAGGGTGTGCTGGCATTGGAGAGAGAAGTTCACAAGAATGATCTCGGGAATGAAAGGGTTAAGGAGTAAGGAGTGTTTGATAGCTCTGGGCGTGCCTCAGAAAGGTGGTGCACATCATTAAAGACCCCACCCCCACTCCCAGGACATGCCCTCTTCTCATTGCTACCATCAGGGAGGGGGTACAGGAGCCTGAAGACACACACTCAACGATTCAGGAACAGCTTCTTCCCCTCCGCCATCAGGGAGGAGGTACAGGAGCCTGAAGACACACACTCAGCGATTCAGGAACAGCTTCTTCCCCTCTGCCATCAGGGAGGAGGTACAGGAGCCTGAAGACACACACTCAATGATTCAGGAACAGCTTCTTCCCCTCTGCCATCTGATTTCTGAATGGACATTGAACCCATGAACTCTTCCTTAGTATTTTCCCCCCTCTCTCTTGGTACTACGTATTTAATTTATTTTTTTATATATACTTAATGTAATTTTGAGTTTTTGTTATTATGTATGGCAATGTGTGACGGGGTGGAAGCACGTCTCTACCAAAGGAGGGGTAAGGCTGTCCCTCCCTCATAACGTACGAACGAATTGCTACAAATGGCTGCTGGAAAGCAAACATATTTACGGGAGTTGCTGGTGCAGCTGAAGGATAGGAGCTTACCCTACTGTTCTACCCTCTCTCTGCGTCTGTTACATCATTCCCAGAGTGGTAACTCCTTACGGCTGTGTCCACCCACTTCCCCGTACATCGTGGGTTAACAGAGTATTTCTTTATTCCCCCGTAAGAAAATGAATCTCAAGGTCATATATGATGACACACTCGTACTTTGATTATTTTGAATTTGCTACAGAAGGTTTCTCTCTGGGGCTGACCTTTCAGTTCCAATTACCACCTTGCTGTTTGTCAGGACTTGCTAGGAGTAGGTCGCTGTGTAAACAGTGTTAATCTTTCTCTATTTACTACGCACGCACACACAGTGACAAGTGTCAATGCTACAGATAGTTTTTCCTTAAAATGATTCTGCCCCATCGGAAAACCATAATCTCCCCGTGAGAGGGATTAAAGGGCTTTGTGTATTAATCTTCCAGCGCCTGATTTAATCTGTACTCACGTCGACCTGATTAGAAACAGTGTTTTTCGGATCACTTTGAAAATCACAGATCCTGTGATTACGGTAGCTTCATCATCATCGTCAACATGTGCCGTGTCATATGACATCATCATTATGTGCCATGTCGTATGACATGGGCGATCGTGGTCTTTCCGTGACCATGATTGTTCTTGGCAAATTTTCTACAGAAGAGGTTTGCCATTGCCTTCTTCTGGGCAGTGTCTTTACAAGACGGGTGACCCCGGCCATTATCAAAACTCTTCAGAGATTGTCTGCCTGGTGTCAGTGGTCACATAACCAGGTTGTGATCTGCACCGGCTGCTCAAATGACCATCCACCACCTGCTCCCGTGGCTTCACACGACCCTGATCGGGGAGCTAAGCAGGTGCTACATCTCGGAGACCTGCAGGTTAGCAGAGGGACAGAGCATCTTACACCTCCTTTGGTAGAGACGTATCTCCACACTTGGTGCATGTTTTAAATTTAGAGATACAACACGGAACAGGCCTTTTGGCCCACTGAGTCGTGCCAGCCAGCAAGCCACCTCCGGGTTTCACTGTGGCGTAGCAGTTAGCATAATGCTACTACAGTCCGGGGCTTTCTGAAATTTAGAGTTCGACCCTGGCGTCACCCGTAAGGAGTCTCTGTACGTATAGGTTTTCCCCAAGTGCTCCGGTCTCCCCCCCCACAGCCCAAAGACACACCGTTGGTAGGTTAATTGCTCATTGTAAATTGTCCCGTGATTAGATTTGGGTTAACCAGGGTTGTTGGGGTGTCGTGACTCAAAGGGCCGGAAGTGTGTATTCCACACTGCATCACTAAAATAAACAGTAAAACTAACCCTAGCCTAGTCACGGGACAATTTACAGTGACCGGTTAACCTACCGACCGGTACGTCCACGGACTGTGGGGGGAAACCCATGTGCACATGGGAAGAACGGGCAAACTTTCTTACAGAGGACACCGGAACTGAACCCTGAACTCCAGCGCCCCGAGCTGTGACAGCATCGTGCTAACCTCCTCACGACTGTGGTACACCTTTATGTGCGTAGGTATTGGTCTGCGTGTACACAAGCACGCTGGTGTCAGTTCGTGTATATCTGCTTGTGGGTACACAATTCCACGGTAGCATTCATCTGAATACTAATGAGTACAGGTCCATCAAATGCTCTTCATATGACAAGTAACAGAATCCTGGAATCATTTCTGTAAACCTCCTTCGAACCCTCTCCAGCCTCAGCACATCCTTTCTAAGATAAGGAGCTCAAAACTGCTCTCAATACTCCAAGTGAAACCTCAGCAATGCTTTATAAAGCCTTTACATTACATCCTTGCTTTTATATTCCAGTCCTCTTGAAATGAATGCTAACATTGCATTTGCCTTCCTCACCACAGACTCAACTTGCAAATTAACCTTTAGGGAATCCTGCATAAGGGCTCCCAAAGTCCCTTTGCACCCCAGTTTGTTTCTTATTTGCTCTCCATTTAGAAAATAGTCTACTTCTTCTACCAAAGTGCATGACCATACACTTTCCGACACTGTACTCCATCTGCCTTTCCTACGATACTTCTTACATTGAAATATCTGCAGCTCCAGACACTAGTCGCACCATGCTCAACCTTTTGCTTCCTAACTTTGTCTGAGGTCTTACCAACATCTGCCTCCACAACCTCTCCACTAACTGTTCTGGTACTCCGGTTCCCATCCCCCTGCAACTCTAGTTTAAACCCCACCGTGCAGCATTAACAAACCTTCCCACTAGGGTATTAGTCCCCCTCCAGTTCAGGTGCAACCTGTCCCTTACATACAGGTCCCACCTTCCCTGGAAGAGAGACTGATATCCAAAAATTGTATGCCCTCCCTCTCTACCGACTGCTTAACCATGTATTAAACTGTATAATCTTCCTAGTTCTGACCTGATTAGCACGTGGCATGGGTAACAATCCTGAGATCACAACCCTGGAGATCCTGCCCTTTAACTTGGCACCTAACTCCCTGAACTCCCAATACAGAACCTCGTCACTCATCCTACCCATGCCATTGGTACCTACATGGACCACGACGTCAAGCTGTTCACCCTCTCACTTAAGAATGTGGAGGACTCAGTCCGAGATATCT